>NW_022436980.1:11710897-11759583 GCF_009761245.1 Sapajus apella
GATAGCAATTCATTAAGATAATTTTGATATATATGCAGCTATTATGACCATCGTTTAAAATCTATTATTCAGATCAGTATATATGAGAAAATTGAATTGAAATATTTCTAGAGTTTGACCCCTTCTGTACCAAGCTGGCACCTCTTACCCTACCAGCCTGCTCTAGGCCGTCACTGTCTCTCACCTGGATTATTACAGCAACTTCCTCATCTCCCTACTTCAACCCTTGTCCCTCCACAACCTGTTCTCAATAGAGCAGCCAGAGTGATCCAATTAAAGCATAAGGCACCCTAACTTGATCTTTACGAACTGTATGAATATATGAAATTATTACGTGTACCCCAAACTATGTACATCTATTATGCATCAATTTAAAAAAGAAAAAAGAATCTTATAGATAAAACATATATTGACACAGGAAAATGTTCATGAGTGCTTGCCAAGTGAAAAAAAATTATGCTATCATAAAAATACACATACTTGTTTTTAAAAAGCCTAAGGCAGGGCTGGGTGTGGTGGCTCAGGCCTGTAATGATGAACTGTGGGAGTAGAAGTTGTGAATCTCTAGTTTATTGATAGTTCAGGATGCAGTGGACATGGAGATATGTTGTCCAGATCCCCGTTCAAGGAAGGATTTGCTGTCAGTCACAGAATGTTTTCAGCAGACCTCCAACTGCCAGCCCCTTCTGTGATTGCTTCAGGTACAACACTGCCTGACTCAAGGTTATAACCCTGAATGGTAGGAGTGGGTAGCTCACATTCACTAACTAACTGATCAACCACAGAGTATAAAGGCCCAGCTATTTTGGACCAATACTGAGCACTCTAATGGCCATCCAGTGAAATCAGCTGAGGCTGTTCAGCCTGCATGGTGGCTAATTTTCCCCTTTCCCCTGTTTCCTTCTTTTGCCTTCCACAGATGTTGTTCAAGGGTCCTTCATAGCAAACATTCTGCACACTCAACACTGTCTCGGAATCTACTTTCCAAAGATCCCAACCTGTGAGAGTGATTGTTCTGTTGTAAAATGATATGTGTATTCCTGAAAAGCCAAATGTTTTGTAAAATTGCACACTAAAAATGGCCAGGCTTATGGAAAACATAGGATTGGGGACAAACTATTCAGAATCTATCCAACTGTGTAAGTGGAGAACCAATAAAGTCAACCTTAACAGTTAATCTCCAACCAGTCAGTAGATCCCTATAGCCTTAAATCCTGAATCCTGTTTTCTTCATCAGGGCATCCTCAAGGCATTCACTTCCAGTAGAGACCAGCCTCCTCAAAATTAAAAACAAGGAATAGCTTTTTTTCATCAATCACTTTTTTTAACCCAGGGGAAAATATTTCCTTTGCAGCTGCTTTATCTGCACTCACAGCTTCACCAGATGGCTCAAAGGATGGAAACGAGGCAGGCGAGTTACTTCTTGGACTAAAGGAAGGCACTCCCGCAGGAATTTTTTCTTTTTGTCTGTCAAGGTCTTCATATGTTACTAAGACTTTCTCTTTAATTATCAGAAAGCTTGTCTTGATCACTTCAAAATACTAATAAGATACAAAAATTTCATGTAGGAACCAACGCGGCTTCTGTGCTATACTGACATCAATCCCTGATTATCATTACAAACACAAGGCTTGAAAGAAATAAGACTGGTGTGGGTTCCAAGTCTTTGCTATTGTGAAACCAACATCGTAACCCAGAACCTAAAGTAAAATTAAATAAATAAATAAATAAATAAATAAGAAATAAGAGTGATGTGTTAGATTTTTTTAAAATACACAATACTTCATTTGTGTATTATTTCTATTAACATTAACATAACGTATCTATATGAAAGAGAAATATTGAGAGGAAAACCAAGTATGAGAAATAATTTGGCATAAGCTTGGAATAACAGAGTCACAGTACAATTTTTTCAAGTTCCGGGGCTCTCTGGGCATTAATTCCTAGAGAGAGAATTATTCTTTGTCCATTTATTGTAATTTGTAGGTTTACTGATCCACCATAATCTAAGTTAGTTATACCCACTGCTGTGATATGAATGTGTTCCCTCCAAATTCAAGTGTTGCCAATGTGATAGTGTTACCAGGTTGGGCCTCTTAAGCATCAAAAGGTAATTAGAACGTGAGGGCTGTTTCCTTATTAGTGGGATTGAGGCCCTTATAAAAGTGGCTTCACATTGTTTGCAGCTGTCAGAAGGCTTTCGCCTTCTGCTCCTGTGACTGCGGCAAGGATGCTCTCTCTTGACCAAGAGCCACTGCCTCAATCTTGGACGTGCCAGTCTGCAGAACTGTAAGTAAATTTCTGTCTCTTCTAGTGTGCCTAGTCTGTAGTATTCTGTAGTAGCAGTGCAACACTGTTCTTGTATCCTCAGCTCATTCAAGGAATCACTGTGTACCAGGCAGAGTGAGGATTCCATTCTCGCTTGGCTTCCCCAAACTGTTTTCTGATATCCCAGACTGCAAAACAGCTTTAAAGGAAATAGTTTGGTGCAATGGAAATGCATGACTGCCAAACCAAATGTGGACTGAAGAGATGTGTGTACCTGCTTGGGTGATGTGTTTGAGTTGAAATGGTTCTGACAGACTCGGAGGCAGAGGACAGCTTGCTAGTGTTCTCTGACTTAAAGTGACTACAGTCAACTTTACAAAAGATCCTGGGTAGGCTGTTCTACTCTAGCAAGCAGTTCATTTGGTGTGAAATGCTTGTGAGAACTGGGCTATGACTTTGGTGGAGACTTTGTGTAAGACAAACAACACCTTTGCTGATTCTTGGCACGCAGATGATATTTTCCTGGAGAATCCTTAGGTTGTTTGGGCTCAGTGTTTTTGTTGTCACTTACCTCTCTATATATTTAAAATTTATTTTATTCTCAGATAAATAGTTTTTCTTCTCCAAAGGGGAACAGATTTTTGTTTTAGGTGGTAAAGTTCTGATTTAGCACTACCTGTCTCATATTGATAGGTGTCTCAAAAAGTAAATCTACATGAAAAGCCACCAGTGCATGTTGCTACAAACTCTGAGGAGTAGATAAATATAACTCTCAGCCCACACCACCAGGCTGGAGAGGACATAACATCATCTTTCTAACATGAATGTAAATTCTGTTTTCAGGTTACTGCTCTTCTGGGTAATGAAAACGTAATCTCAATTTAGAAGCTCTTTCCCATCCTCCTCTTTTTGTCTGTCTAGGAAACTTATTAAATAGCAATATATAGGAAGGTGGAACCTGGTCTTTATTTTAATTTATTTATTTTTGAGGTAGAGTTTTGCTCTTTCGCCCAGGCTGGAGTGCGGTGGCAATCTCGGCTCAATGCAACCTTCACCTTCTGGTTTCAAGCAATTCTCTTGCTCAGACTCCCAAGTAGCTGGAATTACAGGTGCCCGCCCCCATGCCTGACTAATTTTTGCATTTTTAGTAGAGACGCGGTTTCACCATGTTGGCCAGGCTGATCTTGAACTCCTGACCTTGTGATCCACCCACCTCGGCTTCCAAAGTGCTGGGATTTCAGGCTTGAGCCACTGCACCTGGCCCAGGACCTGGTCTTAATTACCATATAAACAGCTGACTTCTGTTGTAATCAGTGATCATCATCAAAATATGTATTTTAAATGTCTAAAAGTAAAAATGGCACAGGCAAAGATGATCAGAATGGGTGTCTGCAGTAACTACTTAACACAAACAAGAACCTACTGAAGTTCTTGTTCTTCTGATCTGCAACTATTGGTCTACCCAAACTTCAACTACATCTTTTTGCCTCCATAGAAAAACTTTTTCAAGTTTCTGTGCTGTATCCAAGTGCTTCTCAGATGCTTTAAATGCAGCATGCTACTCCTATTGCACTTCTGGCCATGGAAACTGCTTTCTCTACTTCTCTGTTCCTTAGGACGTGGTAAAATTATGATCCTTGCATCTTCCTAGAGGTAGTCAAGAATCTGTGCAGAGAGCCAGTTGGATTTGGACCAGGTTAGAGGTGGGAGTCAGGGACCAGAAATGGCAGAGTACAGATAATTTTTAGAAATACATCTCAGTTTCTAATTTTGTTTTCAACTCTCTCCTCCTTTTCTGACCCAAAGACATTTTCTTTAATAGTCTGTTGCTCCGTATATCTTCCCAAATCTATTGTTTAGGGTGAAATTTTTATGGTCTGGGTCCTTTAAGACTTTTGGGCATTGGCTTTTGACAACCTTGACAACCAAGAGTTTTTTTTTTTTTTTTCTGTTCTGTTGTTTCATACTCACTGAGGCAATGAAATGCTGCTGACTAAAGAATGTTCTCAGAATAATAAGGAATACAAGAAATGGCAAACGTATGGCTGTTCTATATTTCAATATTTATTTAGCATATCTGCTTCAAGCACCTGACCCATCTGTCAATACTATACACAAAGATCTCAAGCACGAAAACAGTCTTCCTCCTTGAAAGCCTGCCCACTCTTCAGATTGCTCTATTAGAAAGTGATTTGTTAGCCAGGTGCAGTGGCGCACACGTGTGTCCCAGCTACTTGGAGGCTGAGGCGGGAAGATCGCTTGAGCCCCAGAGGTTGAGGCAGCAGTAGGCCATGACGGTACCACTGTGCTCCAGCCGGAGTGACAGAGAGAGACCCTACCGAGCAACACAAGTGGACTTTCCTGAGACATTTTCCTGTCTCACAGCGGGAACTGAGAGAGAGGTACTTGTTATAATGATGTGAAATCTGTCTCCATATAACTTCCACAGGGGCAGACTCTTTTCCTGAGAATATCAAAATAAAGAGAAAGGGAAACAGTCACTCTTACAGTATTGCTTCTCTCCAGGTCTCTCTTCGCAAAGTTAACTTTTTGCAATCAGTGTTCTGTGTAGCTCTTCTGTCATCAGATTCCTGCCTATGACTTTCAGTTAGCAGTGTGGGCAGCCGACTGTTAATCAGTATGCCTCACTTTCCAGTAACAAGACCAATGGCACCTGTTTGCGGGAGGTAATGTATTGGTCAGTGGAATTCAGAACCCTCCACCGGCCATGTGAGGGTCTACAAGGCTCCATGCAGTCTGGCTTTTTCTTTATCTCCAGCCTCAGCTCGTAAACACTTCCCCTGAGCTTTCTCCACCCTAGACACTCGCCCCTTTATCCATTTGTCTTTGCCGTGCTTCCTCTTAACATAGGGCATTTGCTCTGCTAGACCTACCGTCAGAAATAACGTTTTCCCTCTTTGTCTGGTATTGCTCTTCTTCAGACTTGACCTCAAATGGTATAACTTGGGAAATTTTCCCGATTTCCCTCCCAAGCTCGTTTGTCTTTCTAGAGTTACTTGTTTACATTTCTATGACTATTCATTTCCCTCATTCTAACAGTTTGCAGAGAGCTGGCAATTGGTAGGCATTGCACACACACAAAAAAAACTGTTGAATAAATGAACTGAGAGGTCATACCTCTACGCAAAGCTAGATCCAAGCCCACTTACTCAGCAGGCCCTCTCCACTCTCCCTACCTGTTTTCATCTCTGCATGCTTCCCTTTCCTCTTTAATTGCAGTGCCCGCTTCCAGCAGGCGCTAGAATCAAATAAATGGATAAATGTGTGTAGTTTTATTTTTATTTCCGAAAGGCCAGTTACAGGCTGTGGTGATGATTATCCCACTGAGTCACCCAGACCTTGTTTAATGAACAACATGAATCTGCAGGGACATGCTGTTTCCCAGAATTGGGGTCAAAGATTGCAAAGATGAGCTACAAAAAACCCGCAAGTCACAGGTTTTTCCCCAAATGTCATGTATTCTGTTTAGTGATATTTACAGTGTATCCTGTCATTACAATAACACACCAATTAATGGGGAAAATGGCAGCTCATTACCCTATGAAGTAATAGAGTTTTCGGATTGGCTGGATGTTCTCAAAAGCTTGTAATCACGTACTCTGCTCTTACTCTGTTTAAAATGGAGCTTACTTTCAGATTAGATGTCATTATAAATCCTTTGACATACAACTGTTCTTCAGATGCAGCTCATTTAGATTGTGTAAAACATTACTAAAATTTCATTTTTCATGATAATCATTATTGCCATACATCCAGCTATGTTAATTTGAATATCTAAGGCAGACTTAAATCCTTGAGGAAATTTCTATAAGTGGTGATGCTTTCTCAGTTTTCTCAGGGTTTCTTAGAAACCCTACCAAGGGCTAATATTTAGGAAATATTATTTATTCTGACCAGTTGCTTCCTTTGAAAGATATTACTATACATTCCAGTGGTACAATTTTAAATGATAATACATTATTTTAATCATAAAAAAGAAAACAAAAAGAACCCACAAAACATTTAAGAGGGTAAAATGGTGACAATTTGGACATGAACAGCTTACTATCTAACCAACGCAATTGTCTTTCTTTTTTTTTTTTGCCCAGGCTGGAGTGTGATGGCATGCTCTCAGCTCACTGCAACCTCCGCCTCCCAGGTTCAAGCAATTCTCCTCCCTCAGCCTCCCAGGTAGCTGAGATTACAGGTGTGCACCACCATGCCTGGCTAATTTTTGTATTTTTAACTAGAGACAGGGTTTCACCATGTTGGTCAGGCTGGTCTCAAACCCCTGACCTCGTGATCTGCCCGCCTCAGCCTCCCAAAGTGCTGGGATTACAGGTGTGAGCCACCGTGCCGGGCTAACCAACCCAATTTTCATTTCCCACAGCTGTAATGGAAGGCCAGGTGTGTGGTGCACACCTGTAATCTCAGCACTTGGGAGGCTGAGGCAGGTGGATCACTTGAACCCAGGAGCTTGAAACCAGTCAAGCAACATAGTGAAGCCTTATTTCTACCTAAATAAAGAAAGAAAGAAATTAGCTGGGATTGGTGGCTGCGCCTGTGGGAAGGACTGCTTGAGCCTGAGAGGCTGAGGCTGCATTTAGTCATGGTTGTGCCATTGCAGTCCAGCGTGGGTTACAGTGAGACTCTGTCTGATTAAAAATAAAAAGCTGAAGAGTAAGACACATTTATAGGGAGGTGATTTAAAGTAAGCTAAAAAAGTATAATAGTTTATTTGAAATTGAACAAAAATAAATGAGGCAGGAATTTTGCTTTTGATGCATACATTTTGTTTATAATATAATCTACATTACCAAGAATCCACATACAAGTATGGATATGAAAACTGTTCTTCTAATAAAACAATTACACAAAAAATTTAAAAGGCAAAAATAAGTCACCATCTAAAGCATTGATTCCTTTAATCTTTTCTCAATACTATTCATTTGAGGGGGAAAAGCTTTTTTGGTGACTTACATTTTTACTTAGCAAAATAAAAGTATGAAATGTACTGTATAAAGAAGATATGGTGATTTGTTCAGTGATTCTGTTCAGTGATAAGGATACCGTTGAAAGCAAACAGTTTGACTTCAAATTTTATTTCTGCTATTTGGATTTTTCTTGAAGTAATCTAGAAAGGTAGATTGGGACTCAACCATAAGTTTTGAGGGCCTAAACTTCACTTTTTTTTTTAATCGGCCCTTTAATTTTAATATGGGGTAGGTTATGATAGGGAATCAAGGTTAAGACCAGAAGTAGGAGAGTGGGTTTTGGAGGTCGCGGACAGTGGAGAGATTGGAAGAGACACTGATAATCAAGAGTCGCGTATGAAATATGTTCTTACATAGAAACTTTACAGTGCTGTTCTTTTTCCTTGTTGATTGCTCAGAAATTCTGTTTTGAAAAAATGTAAAACTTGTGTGTTAGCAGTGAATGTTCAACATAACATATTACAAATAGTTCAGTGATCTCTTTGTAAAATAATTGGTGACTATACAATAAAAAATATATAGCTTTCTACACTGCCTTCATTTCTAAGTTAGTAAATGTATTTTTTTCCCCTCTAGAGCAAGATTTTCCATTAAAACATCTACTCTTTGTCTAATTTCTATTTTAAAAATTGTTTAGTATTTTCAATTGCATCCTTTCAGGCAAAGACACATTTCCACAAAGTTAGTGTGGTCACAGCTAGCATACCTGTATAGTGATCGAGTAACCACTTAAAATGCTAAGGTCATATTAAATGAGAAAAATAGAATGTGTTAACTTGTTTTGGGTTCTTAATGTTTTAAAATGCGTGTACTATGGTAGAAGATCGGTTGTTTCTCTGTGACTTATTAGGCCCAACTTTTGATTGAAAAAGTTATAAGGAAAACCCAACTAATGGTCTTGTAGCTCAAAGAAAAGGAAGTCCCTAACCAAATCCAGATTACATGAACTAGAGTGCAAAGTTATTTTCTACAATTGCATTGTTTCCTATTGAATGAATACCAAGTGGTTTTTTTTTTCTTTGATTTTAGAACAATCACTTTGGCTGGGTGCCATGCCTCACACCTCTAATCCCAGCACTTTGGGAGGCCAAGTTGGGCGGATCACAAGGTCAGGAGTTCAAGACCAGCCTGCTTAACATAGTGACACCCCTTTTCTACTAAAAATACAAAAAATTAGCCAGTGTGGGGAGGTGGCAGACGCCTGTAATCCCAGCTACTTGGGAGGCTGAGGCAGGAAAATCACTTGAACCCCGGAGGCGGAGGGCAGTGAGCTGAGATTGCCCCATTTCACTCCAGCCCAGGCGACAGTGTGACACAACATTTCAAAAGAAAAAAAAAAAAATCACTTCTAATAGAAACAGAAATAGCAACAGCAGCAGCTGTAACCCCAGGTACAGCTGAATACACGAATACCCCTGAACCTTATAAACAAAAATGGAGTGGGAAAGATGCTTAGATATCAATCTAACCATAGGCCCCAATGAGCTTACTGCCTAGTGCATTCCCTAGGCTGAAAGATAAGTCTAGGAGCCTCTTTCTGCTAGGACAGTGGTATCATGATGCGGGCAGAGACAGAAAGAGTAGTTTATAATTGTATTCTTCAATTCCTCAAGTATCTATTGTATATCGTAGACTCTGGGATAGACCATAGGAGACAAGGTTAATAAAGCCAGACATGGACTATGCCCTTTTGGAGTTTATAAGCCAGAAGGAGTTATTGATCAAGTAAATTACATTATGAGTATAAAATTGCAACTCTTAACAAGCACTAGGAAGGGGCCAGACCAGTTCAGCTCAAGGTTTTACAAACAATGTTAGTTCAGTTATTAATTCAGTTAACATGAAGGACGTTACCTGGCCATTTTCAGAATTCGTTTGAGATCTTGGAAAGGATTTATTTCAGTGCCTCTCCTTGTTTTGCAAAGGCATTGTTGTTGAATTGATGCCAAAGCACAAGGGGTAGGACTATGTAGGTTTTTCATCATCTAGAATAAAAAATTTTTTTGAAAGAAAAATTTAATTCTATTTTAAATTATAATTACTTGCCAGTGTTGGTAATAGCACAACTTCAATCTTAGAATCAGATTGGTTACCACCACTTTGTTTCTTTTTCCATACTGATTTTCATGTATGTGCTTTTTAAAAAATTAAACTTTTTGTTTTGGGTTAATTATAGATTCACACATAATTATAAGAAAAATAGAGATCTTTCACTCATTTCTTCTACTGGTAACAGCTGTCAAAACCACAATAAAATATTGCAAGAGATACTATATCACATTGACACAGTCAAGCTACAGAATAATTCCATCACCATAAGGATCTCTCATTGCCCTTTTGTAATCCTACCCACTCACTCCCTTCCTGCCACCGCCTCCTCAACACCTGGTGACCACTAAACCATTCTCCATTTCTTTTTTTTTTCTCGAGACAGAGTCTCACTCTTTTGCCAGGCTGGAGTGCAATGGTGCGATCTCAGCTCACTGCAACCTCTGACTCCCTGCTTCAAGTGATTCTCCTGCCTCAGCCTCCCTAGCAGCTGGGATTACAGGCATGTGCCTCCACGCCCAGCTAATTCTTTTTTGTCTATTTTTATTTATTTATTTTAAGACGAGATTTCACCATGTTGGTCAGGCTGTTCTTGAACTCCTGACCTCAGGTGATCCACCCGTCTTGGCCTCCAAAGTGCTTGGATTACAGGCGTGAGTCACCACACCTGGCCTAACTGTTCTCCATTTCTATAATTTTGTCAGTTAAGGAATGTTATATAAATGGAATTACACAATATGCAACATTTTGGAACTTACTTTTAAAACTCAGCATAGTTCTCTGGAGATTGATTCATGCTGCGTGTATCATCAGTCAGTTCCTTTCTATTCCTGAGTTGTTATTCCGTGATATGGGAATACCACACAGTTTGCTTAACTGTTCACCCAGTGAAGGACAGATGGGTTGTTTCTGGTTTTGGGTGACTATGAATAATGCTGCTATAAAAATTTGTGTATAGGTGTGAGATAAATGCTCAGAAGAAATTCCTGGATTATATGGTAATTACATGCTTGCTTTTTCAACAAATCGCCTTATTATTTTCCAAAAAGACTGCACCATTTTACATTCCCACTGGTAAAGTGTGAATGATTCAGTTTCTCTGCATCTTCACTAGCATTTGGTATTGTCACTACTTTTTATTTTAGCCATTCCTGTAGCTAGGTAGTGATATCTCTTTGTAGTTTTTTGTTTGTTTGTTTTTTGTTTTTTTTTTTAATTTATTTTTTGGAGATGATGTCTCACTGTCTTGCCCAGGCTGGTCTTGAACTCCTGAGCTCAGGGATCCCCCCCTTGTGTCAGACTCCTGAGTAGGTGAGACTACAGGCATGCACCGCTGCACCTGCCTCTCTTTGTGGTTTTTAATCTGTGTCTTCCTAATGCCTAATGATGTCAAACACCTTTTCATGTGCTGCTTTGCAATCTGTATAACCTGTTTGGTGAGATATCTGTTCATGTCTTTTGCCCATTTTCCGAAAGAATTTTTTTAACTGTTGAATTATGAAGGTTTATTATTTGTTTTTAGATACTAGTCTTTTGTCAGATATGTGCTTTGCAAATGTTTTCTTTCCATCTGTAGTTTATCTTTTCATTGTCTTAACAGGGTCTGGATCTTTCACAGACTAAAGTTTTAAATTCGATAACCATTTTCAATTTTTTTTCCCTTATAGGTAGTGATTTTGATGTGAATTCTAAGAAGTCTTTGAATAGTGCTAGAGCCCAATTTTTTTTCTGTTTTGTAGTTTTGCATTGTACATTTATGTCTGTGATCTGAGTTAATTTTTATATACAATATAGGACCTAGATTAATGCTTATTTTTTTCATCTGTGGATGTCCAATTGCTCCAGCATCTTAGCTCTATAGGCTCTTTATTTTATTTTATTTTATTTCTTTTGCAATTCTGTCAAGAATCAGCTGGGCATATTTCTTGTGAGTCTGTTTCTGGGTTCTCCATTCTGTTCCATTAACATGTATGTGTCTATTCTTCTGACAATACCACACAATCTTGATTATCTTAGCTATATAACAAGTAATGAAATTGGGTAGACTGATTACTTTCATTTCTTTTTCAAAATTGTTTTAGCTATATCTAGTTCTCTTGCCTGTCCATATAAATTTTAGAATAAATTTATTTATATTTTAAAAAAAAATCTTTCAGGGATTTTTATTTCTCATGAATATAGATGTGAGACCTCAGTAATAGCAAATCAAATTCACCAATATATTAAGAGAATTATGCACCACCATCAAGTGTAGTTTATTCCAGGAATGGAAGGCTGGTCTAATATTTGAAAATCAATCATATTAGAAGATCAAAGAAGAAAAATCACATGATCATATCAATCGATACAGAGAAGGCATTTGACAGAATTCAAAACCCACTCAAGGTATGAATGTTTTTGGGTTTATTCTGCTTTTGGTTCAGTCAGATTCTTTTAATATGCAGGTTTATGTCTCTTGCTGAATTTGGGGAATTTCTAAATATTATTTCTTTGAATATCTTTTCAGTTTCTCCTATTCTTTGGAAACACCAATGATGTACGTATTAGATCTGTTGTAATCTCACATATCCCCAAGGCTCTGTTTATTTCGTTCAGTCTACTTTTCTCTATTTTGTTCACACTGGATAACTTACTGCTCAATCTCCCAGTTCACTGATTTTCCTGTCCTCTCCATTCTGCTGTTGAGCCCATCCACTGAGGTGTTCATTTTGGTGGTTCTAAAATTTCCCTTTGGTTCTTCATATCTCTTGTTTCCTTGCTGAGACTTTCTAGTTCATCATTCATCTCGAGCATTTTCATAATTGCTCATCTATGTATTTTTGTTATGGTTGCTTTAAAATCTCTTTTAGATCATTGCTGCCTCTTAGTCCTCTTGGTGTTAGCATTCATTGTCTTTTGTGGTTCAGTTGAAGTCATTCTGGTTCTTGGTATGATGGTGATTTTTAAAAATTGAAACCTGGACATTTTTGTCTTGTTATGAGACTCAATCTTATTCAGACCTAATTTTAACTGTTTTTTCTCTTTAAGAACACTGACAAGGATTGGAGGGGCACTGCCTTGTTAGCACTAGGTGGAAGCAGAAGTCTAGGCTCCTCACCCAATCTCCTGAGGGCAGGTGGGAAGTCCCTGTTACTGCTGGATAGGGTAAGAGTTTCTGCTGCTGATGGGGTCTTCCCTGACGCTTGGGTGGGGTGGTGTCACTGCTGCCAGGTGACACTGAGTGTCTGACTCTCCAGTAGGCTTCCTCTGACATCTTCTTCCTTATGTGGTAAGAGGAAGGGGTGCCTCATTACAACTGGGTAAGAAGTGAATGTCCAGAGTCCTCCAGTGATCTCTGCAGATACCACCATGGGATAAATGGTGGAACCTTGTTATCAGGTTGGGTGGTTTTGGGGATGAAAATTCTGCCTCACTACTTGGACTTTGTTAACACTTCTCTGGTGGCAATTTTGGAATGCCTCATTGCAGTTTGTTGGGTGAGGAAGGATAAGTTCCCACAGTGACTGTCTGCGTGGGTGAGAGGGAGACCACAGTTTTCTTCATGCTGTTTGATTGGAATAGAAAGGTTACAGCTAAAAGTTTTCTGTCTTGCTAGGCTTCCTCTTTCCTTGTCCTTTCAGAGAGAGAAGGCTTTTTTGTCTGTGCTCATTGGCATTCTTAGGTCTCTGGCTTCTTCAGTTCCCGCTATGGAATATATGACACATAAAGGGAACCTGGGGAACTCGCCACTTTGTTGTTTCCTGGGTCTCTAGGGCCCTAGCTGGTCTGGTGCTCCTCTCCATATAATGTCCAGAGTTTTACTTGTATTTAACAGAGGGAATAAGGACAAGTACTTCTACTCAATCCTTCCAGAAGCAGAAGTCAATCAATTAATTTTTCTGATCAATGCATTGTTATTCCACATATACTCTCTTCTTGAGTTCAGTAAATAAGAATCTAAATAATTCACAAAGGGACATGGACATACTCAAAATATACACGCAGAATCCAAACATCATTCACCTTCATCACGGTCTCTACTGTGGTCCAAACCACCACTGTCTCTGATCTGAATTATTGGAATGATCTTATGATTGCTTTCCCCTGCCCCTACTTTCTATATTCATTATAGAATCTATAGGGATTCTATTAAAACATGAGTCTGATCACTGCCGAAAATTTTCCCATGTGTTCCCAACCACCCTCAGGGTAAAAATGGCTTAGAAGGCCCTACGAATTCTGCACCCATCCTTTTGACCTCATTTCTTCCTCTTCTGCCTCTACTCAATCTGATGCGACCATGGTGTTCCTCTCACAGGTTGGGCTTATCCCCACCTCAGGATCCTTGCATTAGCTATTTCCTTTGTCTGCAACACTCTTGCCCCATATATCCTCATGGATGGCTCCTTCTTTTCTTGCAGATCTTTGTTCAAATGTGTAACCTTCCTGGGCCATTCCTCACCACCTCGGTTAATGCTGCAACTGTCTGTCACTTGCTCTACGCTCCATGTTCCTCTTCTTGCTTTATTTTCTCCATAGCAATTTCCTCTTCTAATATACCATGCAATTTACTATTTTATTTTGTTTACTTTTTGCCTCTCGCCATTAAAATATAAACCGATGCATGGCTTATTGTCTATTTTATTGCCATGTTGTTCACATTAAAAACAGTGCCTGACATATAGGAAGTGTTCAATAAATATCTGGTGAATGAGTAAATGACTTTCCAAGTTTCGTTGAGGTAGAAATGTTTCATAATGCAGCAATAGCTCTGCTGGTCTAGCTGCCGGCAGCTGTGATGACACAGAATGAACTCTATTAGATATTCCTTTGGAAGCATTTATACATGGATCCCTGTCTTAATGTTCAGCTATATTTCTTAGATATTCTTTCGCCCTTTGCTTCCCTCTGCCTTTCCTAGTCCAAACCTGCTACCAACTATACGGTTTTCTCAATAATCGTTAGATTTAAAAAAAGAATCTGATTCATCCAGTGAATTGACAAAACTCCTATAACATCTATGACATTATAGGTCAGTGGGCAGGGAATTCCCCTTGGCTCACTGCTGGGACATGTGGTATGGTAAATGGCTACCTCTGCTTGATAAATTGCCTAGGGCAGTTCTCTCAACAACAGCAAGAGGACAAGGCAGAGGCCCAAGAATGAATCAGTTCTTTTCTGATGTGCTGAGACAACTCCAACATCTCTGTACATTTGTAAGGTTTTAATTCTGAAAATAAAGTCTTCAAATCCTTCTATTAACTGTTACATCTGTATCCAAGCTACTCAGCCAGTATCTTAGAAAACAAAAACATAATCATAGCTAAACACTTAGCAAAAACAACCCCTGACTTTTTAGATATTCTGGATAGGAAAAGATTTAGCTCCTCAAAAAACTTAACAATCTATGCAACAACTACCAAATAGTTTAACTCGACTTTTATTTTTGAAATGAAGTTTAATTTTAATGTAGAACAAGAAGGTTTTTCTCTTGTATTTAATGTTTTGTCAGAAAAGTGACAAAGCCCTTTTCTTTGAGGCCTATGCTAGTGAGACCCCGCAAGACACTTGAGAGTTCTTGGGGACTTGGGGGTATCCTGCATCTCAGATATTATGGCTACACTACAGTGCTTTTCTGAGATCTCTTGGAAATACACAAAAACAAAAATGTCAGAACCAACTGCTGCTGCCCAGCATGACAGGTAAGAGACAGCAGTTCAGAATTGGTGTAAATTTTGAATTTTTGGTAGGAATTCTTTTCCTAACCATACTCAGGCAAAAACTGCTTCTAACACACATAATGTAATTAGGCTAATTGTATAATCTTTTACTTTTTCTATAACATAACAAATACATTATAAACTGTTCCATGACAAGCAGCTTACAAAACATGAGGAAAATAATATTAAGCATATTTTTTCCTTAGGAAATGTCATATCCAACAGCTGTTTGCCATTATATTGTTTGCAGTGATTTTTCTCTCTCATATCTACAGATGAAAAGAAAAAGCTATTATGAATGAAGTACAAAAAAATTATTAAATCCCAAAGAGCCAGTGGAATGATTTCATACGAGTATATTTCATTTTGGAGAAATGGGACCAATTTCAAATTTCAGAGACTTTGTTTTCACTTTTCTTTGGAATCATTTTCTTTTTCCTATTGAACATGAGGTATCGATTAAGCAAGCTTTTATTTACTTTTCATTGAACCCCTCCAAAAGTAGAGCCAAAGAGTTTGCCTTTCATTGGTGACATAAGTAAATGCATTAAGCAAAATGAACATATAAATAAGATCTTCCTGTTTTTCCACCTTATGGAACATTCCTTTATAATTGAATAAGCTTTTAATTTTCCTGATTAGAGTGTAACATTACCCAAATTGAAAGGAGATAGATTAAATAGTAGCGTGTCTAAATTGGATGAATTATCTGCTGATTGGACTAGAATGACAAGTGATTACCATGCTTTTTTCATCTTCATTTGCCCAATTATCTTTACTTGTTTAATTATCATGGGTGGAAAATGAGGCCAATAAAATTTTCAAGACAGACATTTGTATCATTTTAGCGCAGCTAGCATTGACAAACAGCAGCCAAGTAAAATAATCAGGACACACTGTCAACGTTTAAAAAGTCAATTTTGTGATACTACTTTGTTAATATTTAGTGTGCTTACTGTCAGCCATTGGAGCCATAGTGAATCTGGCGCAATCATTAAACAAAGGTCTTAAGAGGGCAAGTTGCTCTTTCTCTCTTTCCTCTGGCCCTAATAACACTTCAGGGCTATACATTTCTGAAAAATAAAACATCAACTTGCCTAGCAGACAGCATCCAAGAAGGATGTAACTCTGCCAACCGCTACTGATGAAGGACCTGAGGCTTTTCTGGCATAATTCAGCAATGCCGAGTAGATGGAGCTGTACTGAATTGAAAGCTTCTTGAGGGCAGAGACTCATGCATTCCTCTTCATAACCCCAGTGTCTAAAACTGTGCCTGCCACATTGTAGGCAAACGTTTAAATTTGGCAAAAGCAAATACGTGTGGGGTGAGAAAGATAATTCTTTCCTATGTTATAATACTCGGTCTTTTCCCATGGTATCTTCCCTACATCGAGGAAGGTTTACTTTATGTAAATGCTCCAGTATAAAATTGGAGGCTAAAAAGCATGGCAGTGGCAAGAAAACACAAGCATGGCTTATTTCTGCAAAGAGATGCCTGTTCATTTGGGTGGGTATTTCTAAGTAGACTGCATGATCTAAATATGGGTCTTTGCAGGCAGTCACAGGTAACAATGACATGGTCCTAAATAAAATACCCCTCTGACTCTTGTTTCTAATTTGCATACTGCAAAGGAGGACTGGCCTTCAGATACGATCATGTGAAATCACGCAATTACTAAAAACATTGTCACTACTGTAGTATAGTAGATATGAATTATTCAACACTCTAGTACAAGAAATTTACATTGCTTTATCTGTGTAAATCAAATTCTTGTGTCATGGCCCCACTTCTCAAGGTTGCATGAAATTCAATTATGAATGTGTTTCAGGGGGCCCTCCACCTCCTTAGAGGTAGTCTTTATGTTGCCCAGAAAATGAGGTTCCTATCACCATCTTTGCTCCTTCTGCGTTTTGCTGTTGAGCTGGTTCTCACAGGAGTCCTCTCCAAGTCCCTGCCATGGAGGCTTTGGCTCTCCTCTCAAAGTGTCTGTGCTTGAAAGCCTGCCTCCATGGATGTTTCATGCCAATGGGGCATACCAATTGTAAGCGGGGCATATATATCTGTCCGTCGAAGATACTCCCTAAATACTCGTTATCTTCTCATGCTTGAAAATATTAACATATAGTCTCTCTCATTCTTTCTCTCCTGCCTACCTGCCTCTTTCCTTCTCCATGTCAAGATTTGCTTTTTTGACTCCCAGCAGCAACTTCTCCCTTTTTGCCCAACTATAAACTCCCAAAGAAACAATTGAAGACAGAGAAATGTCCTGAGGTAGTGGAGCAGGGACTTGAAGTTTCATTTTTAACTCTGAGAGCAAATGCTGTAAGCAAGCCCTTGAGACAGGAACTCAGAAGTACATGCCACCTTCAAGGTACAAGGAAGTAAATAAAACTCCAATTCTACTGTAACAACAACATCTGACATTAACATTTTAATAAGTTATACATGCACATAGGTACTGTTACTGCCTGCGCTTTAGATAAAAAGCACTTCTTGGTTGGATTTCACCAATGGAATCCAACTGTCCAGCTATAGAAAAGGTGCTCAAAGTAGTATGACCTTCCTTGTAAATTGACTGTGACTCAGAGCCTATCCCTTGTCCGTGCAGATTCAGGGCTTGAATGCTGAATTGTGCTATAGAAGCTAACAAGATTGTAATTAAAAAGTCATAATAGTCACCAACTAACTGAAAATCAGAAATAAAGTGGCAACCAGACCAGATACTTATTTGAATCTGATCAGTAAATTAACTCCCGGTAGATAGCATCTATATAGGTGACCAAATGATGCCATCACTTGATGAGCACGAAGTCAGATCAGAGTGAGTGCACTGTATGTCTTAGCCTGATACATCAGTTTCAGCAATAGAGAAATGGAAACACCAGAACTTGGGCATGCGTCTGGAAATTGTCTCCAAAATGATTCTGATGGTCATGCTCCGTAATTTTTCCTTCTTTTTTCTAGGCTTTAGTGCTAATCTCTATCTGCCTCCTTTTTGACTGACATTCTGTATATATGTTAGGACTTCCAATCTAGCTGGTGAATTTGCCCTAACACGGGAGCCATCTATTAGACATATTGTGAAAACTTGCATGTATTTAAGAAGATATCAAGCTTCACACAATGGCCAACTATGTACCCACCACTTAGCTTTAGAAATAAAACTAAGATAGTCACAGCCCCCTCTCCTGTGTGCACATTGTCTGATGCATTCCCTTCCTTCCTTCCTTCCTTCTCTCTCTCCTAGATGTGAACATCCTCCAGAATCTGTTATCATTTTCTTTCATTTCTGTGTATTTTTACTACGTAGGTATGTGTTTCTAGACAATATATGGTGTACTGCCATGTGTTTTTAAACTTTATAAAAATATTCTGTGTGTGCTTTTGGCGGCTTTCCTTTTTCTCAGTATCATATTTGTGATATACATCCATATGAATACATGTGGCTCTAGTTTATTCATTGCCATTGCTGTGTAGTATTTCAGTATAGGAATAAAATGAGATATCTGTATTTCCAAAGAAAAAGAGAGCCAGACACTTATTAAAGGTAGCAAGACAGATGTTATTTTATTCACACTGCTGCAGTAGGGGAGAGACTCCAGTCTAAATTCCAGCTCAAATCCAACTAAGAGGAAGGTGGCTGGGATTTTTAAGGGGAAAACAGAGAATAAAAAAGGATTATTGGGAAGTGCAAAAGGGGAAGGAAAAAAAAAAGGACTAAGGGGGTATGTGAAAATGGAAACTTATAGAAGAGGAATTAGGTGAAGAATTGCTGAAAATGGTTTGGCAAGATGAGTTGAACAATATACATTTTGCAGTTTTGGCGTTTTGCATTTTCTTTAGCAAAGACTTAGCCTGGGAGCTGGGGCCGCCTTTAGAAGATGGCCTAGTGTGGCGAAAGCCGGGCTAGAGTTTAGTTCACTCTTGTAGCACAGTATTTAGACAAGGGCTCTGTGCCTTGTCGGAGTTAACAGTTGGCAGTGTTCACTGTCCTGCTGCAGGACATTTAGGATGTTATCCATTTATTCATCTTTATAAACACTGCTGCTGTAAACATTCTTGCACAAATCTTGTTTACACGTCTGGGATTTTCTCTAGGATATGAACCTAGCAGTGTTACTGCTCTATAAAAGCTATGCATCCCTTCCATAGACATCTTCAAGTGGACATAGTCAAATAATTTTTCAAAGTATAAATAATAGAGCACAAACCCACCCGTAGCATATGCATGCCAACTCTTCCACACTCCAGATAACATGGATCTTGTCGGAGGTTAACATTTTTGCTGTTGTCAAATGTGTCTGAAATGTACTTTACTTTTTCGGTGTCTGAAATGTACCTTATTACTTTTCCCTGATTATTAATGAGGCTGGCCATCTTTCCATATGGCCATTAGGGTTCGTACATATGATAAACTGTCTATACTTTGTGTGCATTTTTTGGCACATGGTTTAACTGTTGCTACTGATGTTTAAGAATGTTTCAGACTTCCTCCATTCTAATCCCCTATTGGTTATAAGAGTTGCAAATATCTTTTCCCAGTCTAACTTGTCTTTTAATTTTTAAATGATATGTCTTGATAAATGGAAGATTTGTTTGTTGGCCATAATGTCTTTTTTGCCCATTTGCCTATTGAATTGTCTCTTCCTTATTAGTTCAAACAGGTTATTTAAATATTCCAGATTCTTTTCCAATACGTAGCTTGTCTTTGCATTCTCTTTACCCTTTCTTTGAAGAAAGATTTTTAAATTTTACTGTTTATCTAGCTTTTCCTTTATTGTTTGTGATTTTTATACTTTGTTTTAAAAATCTTCCCAAAATGTCAATGACGGGGATATTCTTCTACATTTTCCTCTAAAAATTGTAAATTTTTGTTTTTCACAGTTACGGCCTTAATCATGGTTTTTGTGTTTCATGTGAAAAAGGAATTGTTTTTGTATTGTTTTGTTTATCCAGATGGCTATGCAGCTGTGCCAACATAGCTTATTTAATAGGCCATAATGTCACCACCCATCTACAGTTCCACCCAAGTGACTCAATGTTACTCTGGATTTCTTCTTGGCTCTCTATTCTGTGCTACTGGTCTATTTATCACCGCACCAACACAATAGTGTCCTAACAAATCCGATGCTGAGAACTTTATACTTCTCCTTCAAGACTTATTTTAGCTATTCTTGGCCCTGTACACTTCCAAATAAATTTTAGAATCAGTCTTTCAGCCTTCATTAAAAAGTGTGTTGGGATTTAGATTGGAATTGGATTGAGTCCATAAATAAATTTGGGGAGAAGGGTATCTCCACAAATTTTTTGTTATTCACAAACATGGTACTTTTCTCCATTTATTTATACCAACTTTAATGTTTTTCAACAGTTTTGCACATCTATGCTAGATTTACATCAAGGTACCATTTATTTATTTATAAATGTTAGCTTTTGAATTGTACTTTCTTACTGTTGTGCAAAAACCACTTTTGCATACTGGTGTTTATGTCTGGCATACTTATAAACTCTCATTCTAACATTTCTGTAATTTCTTTGGGATTTTTGAAATACACTATAATATATAGGCAGTTATAATTTTTTTCAATTTTTTTTTCCTCAAAGTGCTGATAAGGAAGCCACAGTCATGACAAATAAAATCAATAATAATAGGCATCCTTCTCTTGTTCTTGATTTGAATACTGAGGCATTTAATATTTCACCATCATATATGATGTTGGTGGTAGGTTTTTGGATAGTTTTTTGCTCTTGTTAAGCAAGTTTTTTTTAAGACTCAGTTTTCTGGGAGGTTTTTTGTTTGGTTGTTTTTAAACAAATGTTGACTTTTCTCTATTGCATTTCTTCATCTATCGATCTTTAATGTAGTCAAGTTATGGATGCCTCTGAAATGCAAACTTGTGAAGATGTTTTAAATACATTTTAGTAATGGTTTTACTAATGTTTTGTTCAGAGTTTTTATGCCTATGTTCTCGAGTGGGTTTGACTATTTTCTAATCTTAAACCATTGTTGCCATTTGTTTTTGTTATCAAGATTATCATAACCTCATAAAATGAACTGAGAATATTTTTTCTATTCTGAGAAGTCATATTCCCAGCCCTCTCAAGATTCACTCACTCTCTTGATTGTGTGTGTGTGTGTGTGTGTGTGTGTGTACTGACTTTCATTTATACAAATACAAATAAATACAAATATATGTATATTCTTCTTCCTCCACCCCTACTACCCTTACACAAAAGGCAGCATACATTATGCATTGTTCTGCACTAGGCTTTTCTTTTCTTTCTTTTTTTTTTTTTTTTTGAGATGAGTCTCGCTCTGTTGCCAGGCTGGAGTGCTATAGCACGATCTCAGCTCACTGCAACCTCCACCTCCTGGGTTCAAGTGATTCTCCTGCCTCAGCTTCCTGAGTAGCTGGGACTACAGGTGCATGCCAGCATGCCCAGCTAAAGTTTTGTATATTTAGTAGAGACGGAGTTTCACCATGTTGGCCAGGATGGTCTCAATCTCTTGACCTTGTGATCTACCAGCCTCGGCCTCCCAAAGTGCTGGGATTATAGGCATGAGCCATTGTGCCTGGCCTTGGTAAGTTTTTTTTCTTATCCAAAAATTGAAAATTTTTATGGTGCAATTTAATGGTGTTTTTTCAATTTATGCCTAAGTTTAATATTTTCTTTACTATGTTTCTTATTACAACTCAGTCTTTCTGAAATCAATTTTCTTCTTCCTGAAATCTCTTCATAGAAGTTCTTTTAAATAGCTACATTAGTTGTAAATTCTGTCACTTTTAATTTTTCTGAAAATGTCTTCAACAGTTTTTGGAAAATATTTTGGTTGGTGCAAAAGTAATTGGGGTTTTTGACATTCCTTTTAGTGGCAAAACTACAATTACTTTTTGCACCAACCTAATAGTTGAGCTGAATGGACAATTCTAGCTTGAGGGGCATTTTATCTCAGCATTGTAAGGATTTTATTCTGTATTAGTCTGTTTTCATGCTGCTGAAAAGGACATACCGAGGCTGGGCAATTTACAAAAGAAAGAGGTTTAATGGACTTACAGTTTCACGTGGCTGGGGAAGCCTCACAATCACGACAGAAGGCGAGGAGGAGCAAGTTGCGTCTCATGTGGATGGCGGCAGGCAAAGAGAGAAGCTTTTGTGTAGGGAAATTCACCTTTTTCTAACCATCAGATCTCGTGAGACTTATTCACTATCACAAGAACAGCACAGGAAAGACCTGCCATGATTCAGATTCAGTTACCTTTCACTGGGTCCCTCCCATAACACATGGGAATTCAAGATGAGATTTTGGGGGGGCACAGCACAGCCAAACCATATCATATTCCATTACCTTTCTGGCTGTGTTCGTGCATTTAAGGAGTCAACTGTCAGAATAATAACTTCTTTATAATGATCTTTTTTCTCTGGCTACTTAAGATCATCTCTTGGTCTTTTGGTGTTCTGCAAATTCAGTGTAAAGCATCTAGATATGGATTCATTGTACTTCCTAAACTTATGATTTAATATCATTTTTAGAAAATTTTCAGGTATTTCAAATACTGCAAATTTTTCATTTTTATTCTCTTTAAGAACATCAGTTACCTCTATATAAAGCTTCATAACTCTCAAGTATCTTAACATTCTTTTGTGGTTAACTTCATACTGGGTCATTTCTTCAGTTCCCATCAACCAGTAGTTAGCCTAACTTATTTAATATCAAATATTTTATATATTTCAAATATCAAATATCTATATTTCTTGACTAAAAGTTCTTTTTTTCAAACTTGACTGGTCAGTTTTGTTAATGTTTTCTTCTCTTCATATTTTCAATGCCCTAATTTATTTATTTTTAAATAAAGTTACAACATGTACATGATAATTCCAATATTTTGGAAGTTCTGGTGAGAATTTTTAACACAGATAAAGCAAGCCCCAATTCAGATGTTTACAATTTATTTGAGATTCTAAAATGGCTCTGACACATTGTTAAAGTGCTAAGTAGAGGACCAGGTAGTGTGATTCTGAAATATATAGGAAGGACAAGGAATTTACATAATGCTATTGAAGGGGCTGGTCAAAGGAGGCTTAATGAAGGATGTGATGTTTGAGCTAAATCTCAGTGATGGGGAAGATTACCTTAGGCAGGTAGAGTTAAATCACAGAGCCTCGAAATGTATGGTATGCTTAGGAAGCAGTAGTCAAGTGTGGTTGGCATATAGGAGACATTGTGAATGAATACAGTTTGAAAGATGTTTAGGGAAGGGGCAAAAACGATGTAAGATGATGGTTAAGTAGTTTTGAGAGAGATGAGACAGCCAAGTTTTTGCTGGCCGGCAAAAATTCGACTTCAAGCCTAAAACAGGCTGAAGGCTGAAAAACCAGACTGCTGGTCCAGGATGAAGCTCGCCCTTTCCTGACTGAACACTGCCCACCTGCGCACTGGGAGGACAGGGTGGAGCCTCGGGAAGTTCCTGCCATTTGCATGGGGAGGAGCCCGGCCTCTTCAGTTCCTGGGTCCCGACATGGAATTCAATCTGCGAGGTGGGAAACCTGCTAGTAGGACTCTCTCTGGCTTTGCTGAAAGTTACTTTTCCTTTTTCCTTTACACCCAATAAATTCTTCTCACCCTTCTATGTGTCTGTGAGCCTAAGCTTTCCTGGTCATGTGACAAGAACCTGGTTTTAGCTGAACTAAAAGTCCTGCAACAGTTCGGCCTTTCACATCTAAATAAATGCTTATGAAATAGTGATTCAAGGGTCATATTACATAAGAGTCACCAGGCTGTTAGTTAATATGTAGATTTCTAGGCTCCCATAGAAAACTAATGAATCAGAATCACTGAAGTATGTGACTCACATGTAGGCTTTATAAAATCGCCAGGTGACTTTTTACTCCTCACTGAAGTTTGAGAACAATTGATCTAAGCAATGAAAATCAATAAGCGTTTTTAAAAAGGTGTGAAATAATCTGAGCTGTGTCTTAGACACACTGAGAGTAAGTAGAAGACTTGAGGAAGAAATAAATTACAAGCTATTGTAGTAAGTCAAGTGAAAGATGCCGTGAGCCTGGATGAGGGGGCAAAAAACCGAAAGGGGTTATAGTAACAAAATCCACAGGCCTTTGTCCCTTGATTGGGTAAGCGGCAAGGGTGAGAGATGAGTAAACTGCCCCAAGTGGTTTTGCTGTGTTCTTCCGTCTCTCTGCTCAGTCTCTTGGTTCTGGCTTCATCTTCAAAGTAGTAACAAGATGATTGCAGCAGTTCTGGGTGTCATATCAGATGCAAAAGTGCTCAGAGAGATGATGAGAAACCATTTCTTCCTGTGGCTGTATTACAATACGCTTGAACTGATTACGCCCCACCTTGATTTCCTTTCCTCACCTGGGGAATGACTCAATTTCCTGTGAGGCACGTGGCTGAGTAGGGGTGGGGAAAGAGCATTCGAAAAACCACGGTCTGTTGTTGATAGCCTCGTGCGCCGATTGGGTGCTGGGCTGGCCATTTCACTAGAATAATGACTAGCACATAGTAGGCTTACACAAATATTTGTAGGAAGAATGCCTATATAGGGTCATTTTGAAGATAACAACCCCTTGCATTTTGCCTACTTCTACGTTTGCTACCTGATTTGTTCCTTCTTATAAGTAGCTTGTTAGGTCGATTTAAATAGATATTATTCCTGATAAGTTAGCTAGACTCTTAATGTCTTTGTTAAAAAAAGTTGCAGTCATAGGCTTATCTTTTCCATCATGCCTGTCAGAAAAAAAGAAAGCGCCAGAGATTTTTTTGTATGACCTAGTAATCTTACAAGCATTTATATTATTTAAAAGCACTGAGGTGGCTGGGTGAGGTGGCTCACGCCTGTAATCCCAACACTTTGGGAGGCCCAGGCAGGCAGATCATTTGAGGTCAGGAGTTCGAGACCAGCCTGTCCAACATGGTGTAACCCCATCTCTACTAAAAACACACAAAAATTAACCGGGCCTGGTGGTGCATGTCTGTAGTCCCAAGTACTCAGGAGACTGAGGCAGGAGAATCACTTGAACCTGGGAGGCAGAGATTGCAGTGAGCCAGGGTCATACCACCGCACTCCAGCCTGGGTAACAGAGCAAGACAGTCTCAAAAAAAAAAAAAAAGGCATCGAGGTGTCAATTACAATAATGTTACTAGGGCAAGTAAGATAACCAATCAGAATTGCAGTATTCTTCTGGTTATTATCACAGGGTATTGCAACAATCTTTAAAATCTTCAAAGTCTTAGAAGAATCTCTTCTAATGATACTTCCAAGGACAAATTCATATTAACAGAGAATAGAACAAGTTGACAACAGTTATGAATATTCACACAAGTCTCCTTGTTGCACAGAAACAAGATTGATATTCTTGTGAATGTCCTTAATTTAATACCTTATCACATCAGACTATTTGAATGTATTTGATGATGCAGAAAGCTCCGTCTTGTGACTTCAGGAGAGAGGGGCATCGCTTCATCTTTTTTAGCCACCTTTTGTTAATTGTGAAGACTTGCATTTTTTAAGGCCAGGCTTGGGAACGTCATTACTTAGCATAAGAAGTGAAAAGCAGGCCTCAGACGTCATTTTTATTTGCAGAAAGGATATTTATTTATTTGCAGAAAGGATTTGCAGTAAAGGATGAATAGGATTTTACTTATTAACAGTGAGAGAAGGAGCATATGGCATTAATATCGCCACATTCTGATTTTGCTAATGAGGAATATGCTAATGTCGGAAGAGTGGAGAAATTGACAAGAAGATGTCAACAAGCACAAGTAAAGGTGTTTCTTAAGATAATCAAAGGTTTGGAAACATAGAGAGCCCGGGACACTGCAGCACTTCTGGCTAGAGAAGCAAGTTTCCTGCTCTCTTAAATCCTCCTAAATCTGACTGTTCCACTTCTTTATTCTTTTTCCCTAACCAATATTCAGCGCTGAACTCTGCAGACTGCTTTATTTGTCTATCGCTGGAATCTTGTCTTCTAAGGCCTGCTAAGGCTGAATAAATTAGATCAGACTGATACCAATTTGGTCATTGATACCTTAGTGACAAAAGTGATATTGTCCTTAACAATTTGATGGTAAGATTTAGAGAGCAGATGAAGTGTAAATAGCCAAGGGATTGTTGCTTTTTAAAAAATAGGTTAATATTTATTTAAAATATCTGCATGTCTTATCTGTTTTCTATTTGATCTCCTTAAGTTATAATTTTATTCTTTTGGCTGTATTTCTTCTGAACATGCGAATATAGTAACCAATAATTGTATACAAATTTAATTTCTTATAGATGTATAAAATCTAAATTTTAATAGATATGAAACAATTTAATGCATTTGTGAGAATTTTTCCTATTAATCTTTCAGGAAACTGGCTTTTCTTTTATTTCTACAAATGTTCTGAGTGGTTTGGAGCAGATTCAGTACATGAAAAAACATGAGGTTGGTGCAAAAGTACTTGCAGCCTTTTCATTACGTTTAATGGCAAAGACCACAGTTGCTTTTGCACCAACCTAACACCCCACTTCACCCCAGATGATATCATTTTAGTACTCCTTATTAGCTCTTTAAGAGAAGTTAAGTGAAAAATGAAACCAAGATATTTTGGGGTATATTAGATTAGGTCCACCTGTGAATAACAGAAATCTCAACAGTGGCTTAAAAGACATTTATCTCACATTATAGAAGGCTGGAGATAGGTGGTCTAAGGCTGTGATGCTGTTCATGTGTTAGGAATTTAGCTCTTTTTATCCTATTTCTCTGCCATCCTCAGCCCATGCATTCTATCCTGTGATCTAATGTTGCTATTCAGACTTCAACCATCACATCTTTATTCCAGCTACAGGTAATGAGGAGCCAAAGAAAGGCACAGCAAGCTACAGAGGGAACATTGTCCCAGCTGCTGTGCATCCACTATTAACGCGAAACATGTGCCAAAGTTAAACAAGCAACAGAGAGACTTTATTCGAGATGATAGCAATAGAGGAGAGAGGTTAAACTCAACTCAGCCTCTGAGTTGAGGGTGAAACAAGGAGCTAGCGAGTTTTTAAGAGCTGGGGTGCGAGTAACAGTAGGCCACCTGTGGTTGCTAATTAGTCCCCCCTCCCCCCCCAAAAAAAAGAAAATTCTGACCTATCTCCATAACAGAAGGTAGGCTTCCTCCCTCCAGCAGACTGTAGGATGATAGCATTATCTTCCTTCAGAAATTACATTTCAAAGAGTTGGTTTTCAGGTTTTTGAGAGAGACATTTCTGGGGGTAATCGAATAGGTAAAAGCTTTTTGAGGAGACATATACATTTGAAAGGGAGCCAAAAAAGAATTTGCCACGAGGAGTTTGTTTTTTAAGTAAATACTCTAGGAGAATGGACAGGAAGAAATCTGTCTGAAATTTAGTCAACCTGAGAAGTTAATGCTGTCTTGATCACCAGTTAAAAGCAAAGATATCTGTACTTAGGAGAAATGGGAGAATTAAAACTGAAGAAAAACTGATTTGCCCCAGTTTGCTTAAGTTTTTTTCTCTCTCCATTCTTTGTAGAAAGACTAAAAAGTAGAGTATTTAATTCAAAAATTATTTTTTTCCTCATGGTAGAATTTTTAGGTACTGCTACTGCTTGTATGGTTAAAAAAAAAAAGGACAAAACAAAAAAACACATTTTGTGGATGTGGGAGACCCTTCCACTTTTCTAAAAATTCATCCTGTAAATTTAACTTGCATTGGTAAAATAGAAGTGTTGTTAACTGACCTCCACCTATGTGAGCCAATTTCCCTTCTTTCTATAAACATAATAAATCCTGACTGTAAGGCTGGTTGCCTTGGGGAGTTCGGACACGCCCATCTCCCTCCCCACTTGAAAATTACGTTATTAGAATATGCCCATCATCTAGCTCCGCCTTGGAAATCCCCTCTGCACTCGACACCTAACCCCACCCTTGGAAATTCCCTCTGCACTCAGCACTTAGCCCGCTCACCGGAAATCCCACCTACCTACCAATAGCAGCTCACCCCGTCCACATCCTGTTTCTCCAAATCCAATCAAACGCCTTCACTCCCTATAAAACCCCACTCCTGAGAGGCGTCAAGGGCGACTTCCCTGGCCCTTCTCCGCGGGACCATGGAACCTCGCCCGGGAGCAGAATAAATTGGCATCTAATTTTCTTGTGCTGGCCTCAGTTTCCTCGTTTTTAACTTGGCAATAAACCTACAGAGAATAAACTTTACACTGACGTAGCACAATAAACACCATGACCAGGAGACTAGTCTTATAACCTGTTGAGTCTCTCCCACCACCAAAACTCTGTTTCCCAGGAGTGCATGGCATTTGCTGCTGCACTTGATAAGTCTAGCTCTACTTGTAATCACATAAGATACTTAATTGTTTTATGTCCTAATGAAATATGGGCGTGGAGGGAACTTCTCCTATGATGTTTAAGTTCACTGATTCCAAAGCATCAATAAACAGAATTGCTAAAAAACAAAATTGCTGACAATTTAGGTAATAGTGAAATAACTGTTTAAGTCTTGGAAGAAAAGGAATGCTGCAGTTAGATTTCATTAGAAATGTTTAAAGTGCTCATTTCACTTGAAAACAAAACTAAAACTGGGACTGTAGACAGCGTTTTATGGGCAATATTTATACAAGAAAAATGATATGGAACTTCAATCATAGACCTACTCAAGGCAAGGCCTTGGCCCTATATCAAAAGTTAATGAACAAATGTTTATACATTTTAAATTTAAATGTTTATGGTACTTTAAAAAATTATTCCTCATGTGATCCAATTTTTTTAGTTAATCTACCAACTATATTCTTAATCGATGCAGATGGAAGAAAAATACCTACTTAACTCTCAAGTGTTAAGATGGATCCTGACATCTTAAAAGACTTCTCCATTACATCAGAGGTGGCCAAGAACACTATTGATTTTCTTTTTCCATTCTCTTCCATTTTGGTCTAAATAACAAATGTTTCTCTGATTCTAAATGAGATAACTTTCATCTTCCACAGACAAAATTAGACAAAATTGGGCACAAAATTAGGTTTCAGCTTCAATATTTGGATTTTTTTTTTTTTTTTGTAAGTTAGTTTTGGGTTTTATCTTTTATGGAGAGTGAATATGAGGTCACTGCAGGGTTAACCTCTTTTTTAGATACAAAACTGATAAAGAAAAGCTAAGTCATATTAAAGCAAGTGGCATTAATAAAATACTTTCCTGTAAAAACACTTTAATATGAAAATATTACGGTAGATGTAAGTCTTAGTGTTTATTGAAAGCAACAGACTGTCATTTAAGTGAACTTATTGTTGGATTTTTCCTAAATTAGAAGGGCTGTTAGTGCGTACAAGCTGCCATAAATTGTCATTATTTTTAAACATTGTTTTCAATTTGTTTTAGTTAGCCTCTTGATTTGAAATAACAATGCAGATGCAGCACTTAAAATAGAGAGATTACTATTATTAAATAGATGGGAGACAGAGATAAGTAAGAAATAGGGCCTAAGAGTGCTTAAACGTGACTCTAGAAATCAGCTATTCTACAGAGTAAAATCTAGACTTAGACTACCTATATTCAAATCCTGAACCTACGGTTTATTTGTGTGACATCAGACAAGTTACTTTTTATTAGTCTTGGTTTCTTCATCTTTAAGATTAGGACTTAATAGCATCTATCTTTTAGGGTGTTGTGTGATTAAATTAAGTATGCAGGTAAGCACTTGTTACAGTGTCTTACATTTGGTAAGTTCTCAATACATATAACTTGTCATTGTCATGATTATGTGATTAGTCTGATTAGTTATGGAACTTTGAACTCCAGTCTCTGCCATCTTACTCTTAGTTTCTTCTCCCTTGTATTTGTATCCTGCTTTTCAAAGCTCCACTTCTATCTATGGCATTTTTTTTGGTTCTGATCACTATCCAGTCTCTTGTATCTAGATTGGTTCACAGATGAATCTATTGTCTTCTTCTTAAAATATATTCCAACTAATAAATGAAGTAGGAATAACAGGACTAGAATATCATTTTGCAAGCCACTAGTGAAACAAGTGATCTTGCCAGGCATCAGCCAACTATGGCCTTAGGCTACATCTGGACTGATTGTTTTTGTAAATAAAGTTTTATTGAAACTCAAAAAGAGAATCTACTGTCTTGATTCAGGTCCCACCCTTGATTCAGTCAGCCATGACTTCCTGGGCAGTAGAAGCTGTGAGTGAGTGAAGAGTCCCTCAGAAGAGGTTAAAGGAATGGCAGACAGCATCTAGAAGTGTACCTCTGTTGAATTTACATTCTATCCTGTTCCTTTCTGTCAATGTGCTGTTTTTCTGTGTTAATATAAATTGTCCTGTTAATCAAATGACAAAACCTCAGAGAAAGATTTAAAGCATATGTCTAAACTAATCACCCACACTTTACTTTGCCAGAAATAAGCCATTTAATACCAAAAGGAAATTAGTTATCCCTTCTATTCTTCAGATTTTGAGTTCAACTTTTTGAAACTTTAAAACATTGTCAGTGAAAATTTCAGGACTTGGAATTCATCTGTTTTCTAGTAATAAATTCTGTTTTCCTTTTCCTCTGTACACATTTTTTTTTTTCAGTTGAAATGTTAAGGCTTATAATGATACAGGCTGAGGATCCATAAACTGAAAATCCAAATTTCAAAATGTTCCAAAACGGAAAACTTTTTGACCGCCATGACTTCAGAAGTGGAAAATTCCACATCTGACATTATGCGATGAATACAAAAATTATTTACAAATAGTACATAAAATGACCCTCAAGCTCTGCATATATAAACATAAATTAATTTTCTGTTTAGACTTAAGTCCCATCCCTCAGATACCTCATTACATATGAATATTCAAAAATTTAAAAATCAGAAACACTTCTGGTTCAAGTACTTTTACTGAGGGATATTCATCCTGTACTCCTTCTGGAACATAAGTCCTGAGAACTGTCCCAGGGGATGTATATGTAGTCCCTAATAATTACATGATCAGTAATTCATAGCTTATGAACATCTCAAATAGTACTGGTTAGGTTATGGAATTATACTAAATTACACTAAAAATATACTATAGAATTACAGTAAAGGGGTAAGAATGCCTTGGATTTCTGCTTCTGGCCAAGATAGAATAACATCTTAGATTTACCCTCCTGCCTGAACATATTCTGCTGGCTGAAACAACCAAAAATCCTGACAAAGTAGATGAAACAATGGCACCTGACATACTGTTTCAGGCAATGCAGGACAAGGGTCGCTGAAAGATGGGAAACAAATGAGGTAAACCCTCGTATCACCCTATCTTACTGCCTGGAGGAAAGTTTCAGGCCTTGGAGCAGGTAGAGGAAACCTAGGTAAAAGTCCACCGATCTCTTGAATTGGAGATGGAGCTCCAGGTCAAGAGAAGCCAAACAGGCAGAGTACTGGAGAGAAGAGAGCTGCATGTAGAGAAAACTCTGGAGGTACTTGAAGAATTGCCCTCAAGTGTTCAGTTAAATACTGGTTAGTGCATGCAAGTCTGAAAACTACCCAAACTTGGGGGAAAATCCACCTGAAAAGAATAAAGAAAACAGTGCTGATGACTCAGACATGACAGGGAATAGTGTGTTTTCAACAGCTGAAGTGCAAAACCTCATAATTCATGAACAGTGGTACCAACGAGGGACTTTCCTCAGTAATAAACTAAATTTAACTTAAACTAAGCCAGAGCAGCTTATAAACTAACAAAATTTAAAAGCAAGATTCTAAATGATCAAATTGTGTTCAAGTAACTTGATGGTTTTCAGTTAGCTATGTAACTAGCTAAAAACATAGCTCAAAACCATTTATGGGAATACCAAGATATGCATGTCCAATCAAAGGAAAATTTACGATGTTTTCTGCCCAATCAAAAATCATAAGGCATTTAAAGAGACAGAAAAATATAACCCACAATGAGAAAAATAAATCAGTTGAAACTCAGAGTGACAGATGATAGAATTAGTATATTTTAAAAAGCATTAAAACAATTGTTAGCATTGTATTCATCCATTGAAGAAGTTAGAGGAGAGATTAAGTATGTTAGAGACATGAAAGATGGGGGACAAAAGACCCACACTAAATTTATAGAAATAAAAACTAAGTTATCTGAGATTAAAAAGTCCTGTCTAGGATTATGGCAGATTAGATGATTTAGAAGAAAAGATTCACAGAATTGAAGACATAGCAAGAAAAACTATCTAAAATGAAATACAAAAAAGAGTGAAATAGATAAGTAAAATGTGGGACCATGCAAGTAATGGAAAAACTTGAAAATAAGAAGGATCACAGAAAAAAATATTGGTCACTTTCCCCCAAATTTGATAAAAACTATAAATACGTAGATCTAAGAAGCTCAACAAATTCCAAACACAAGACACTTGAAAAATAACCATACCTTGGCACATTATAATCAAATTAGAACCAGTAATAAGAAAAATCTTAATCAGAAAAATAATGTATATCACACATAAGGAGAAAGACAAGCATTACAGTAGATGTTTCATCGGAAACAAAGTGAGAAGATAGTGAAGCAATAGTTTTTTTAATTACTGAAAGAAACATTGTCATCTCAACCTTGCTTTTTGTATCAATAAATTGTTTTTAAAAGTCATTAGAATTATTTAAATAAACTCTGATTTGTTTATCAGTGAGGTGCTATGCAGACATTAAAATTGTGATGTATATTTATATATAGTTAAATATAACAGTGAAAATAAATCCACAATATATTGTTAAGTGAGGAAAGTTTAAGTAATGTGTACAAAATAAACCAGATTTTTGGTTTAAAAAAAAAAACTGATGTATACACATAAGCATCTCAAAAATATTTAGAAGGATATATAGTAAGTTTCTCAAAGTGATTGTCTCTGACTAGTAGAATTTCTCAACTCTTTTTGATATTTCTTTGTTGCAGGAGCATGCATTAATTTGACAATTTTTGAAATAGTAAAGCTATCTTTGGGAAAAATACCTTGTAACAAGATTATATTACTTCTCTTAGTAATTAATGCATTTTAATATTTCTTATACCTTTCAATCAGAAATTTCTTTCAATTATGGGGTGTTTCCCATTGGTGAGAAAGGCGATTAAAAAAAAAAAAACTCATTGGCTTTTTCTCCTAATGTGTTCCACAATATATTCATGCTTAAATTTTTTTTTATTTCCCTAAATATTAGGTATTGTGAATTTGTAATTTTGTTATCAGGCTCAATTTTCAAACTGGATTTTATTAATTTTTAGCATATGTGTTGCTGAGATGAGCACATTAAGTTTTTACATTTTAGTAGTGAAGCATTTTTTAAGTTATTTGAAATACTGGTTTTCATGGCATTACATTTGGCATGTATAAGTGTAAGCTCTGAATAAGGGGTAAGCCACCATCTCATCAACAGATAATCAGGCCATCATCCCGCTGCCAAGTCCTTCTGTGTCCTCTGTGGATCTTGTTTTCTTAGCAACCATCTTCAGCAGGAGGCAAATCATTGAGCTAGATCGTGGTCCAGCTAGTTTATAGGTTCTCTTTTAGCACGGATCAATCCAAACAGTCTAATGGGATCATCATGAATGTTCTCCTCTACTGCCTGGCTTTCTGGGGAGAAATTGTCTACTAAGGTGGTCTTAGAAATGCTGACATCCGTTGGATGTGATTGCTCATCTCCATCCTTGTCAGACAAATGGGTATTCTGTTTCCTGGGCTTCCTGCGCTTCCCCTTAATGCTGTGATCAAGTGAGGCGTAGCACATCTGTGTTTCGTTAGTTGCCTAAAAGAAAGGGATGTAAATTTCTCATTGTTACTTTGTTCTTTAACTAGACTTCTAGAAATTTCTATGGCCTGTGAAAACCAAGTAACTTGTTTTCTGGGCCTCATCTACCTTGTTTTGTCAAATCTCAGTACAAAAAACAAAAACAAAACAGAAAATGATAGTCAACCAACATTGTTGAGTTGAAAAAGTGCTTAGATGAAACTTTTTCCTAGATTTTTCTTTCTTTCTTGTACTCTAACTGTACATGAACACTTCAGGTTGATTCTTACCTGTCCTACCTTCCACTTAAGGTAGTTCTGGCCCTATGTTTCTCCTACCAAGTAACAATACTCTAGTTTATTAAAATAGGAACAAATAAGGTCTACTTTACACGTACCTAATAATTGGTCATTTAATTGTACCACAACAGCCCCCAGTTTTTCTACATTTTTAAGATTTGGAATTATAAAGATAACAATATTCACTTAAATGATAGATATCTGGTAAATAACTAAATTTATCTTTCCTATTATTTTCTTATCTGTCTTCCCCAGATCCCTTTTGAGCTCATTTTAGGTTGGCCTTGGAGATGTCCATTCACATCCAAGATGGCCCAGTGGGCTGCTCTGGACTAGAGCTGGGTCAATACTAAAATGAGAAACACAGGAAACTAGGTTATCTAGGGGAAACAACATGCTAAATGCAAGACCTTGAATTTGGCATTGGAAAGACTATGACTGAATCCCAGCTCTGCCATACAGTGAGCATGGGGCCTTGGCAGGTTTTTAAAAACTATTCTGAGCCTCAATTTTCTTGCCTAGAAAATGTGAATCATCATCATAGTGTTGGTATGGTTAGTAAATAGAGATAATGTATTTGGAAGCTTTAACTGCTGTCCAAAAGTAAGGTAGCATTGTAATTATTAAAAGGTATAGAATAAAACTTAAAACAGCCATTGAAAAAACCAAAGATGGATGTATTAAGCATTACTCTTTGAGACTAGGCCGAAATTGTATTGATTTTCAGGGACAAGGGTGAAGAAACAACATTTGGATTAACATTTCATTTCTAATGAATAAGTAAGCATCTCACCATTGGCATTTGTTTTCATGCTAAGAGTGAAATGTTTTATATGCTCTGCTGAATAGAAAAGATGGTTCTATTTATACCGTGTGTGTGTGTGTCTGTGTGTGTGTGTGTGTGTGTGTGTGTGTGCGCGCGTGTGCGTGCTGAGACAGAGTTTCCCTCTTGTTGTCCAGGCTGGAGTGCAGTGATACGATCTTCGCTCATTGCAACCTCCACCTCCCGGGTTCAAGCCATTCTCCTGTCTCAGCCTCCCGAGTAGCTGGGATTACAGGCCTCCACCACCATGCCCAGCTAATTTTCAGTAGAGACAGGGTTTCAACAAGTTGGCCAGGCCTGACATCAGATGATCCACCTGCCTCAGCCTCCCAAAGAGATGGGATTATAGGCGTGAGCCACCATGCCTGACCATGTTGGGTTTTTTGTTTGTTTTGTTTTTCGCTTTTTGTCTAGCTTTTTTATTCTTAATAGCCTCATTTCTGGAAAAATTATAATAGCTGCCTAACTGGATCTGTGTTCTAGTCTCTTCCCACTGCCATATACTGTCGTCAAGTTATTTCTAATTTAATCTCAATGTGTTTTCTTCATTTACATCTGAAAGCATTCCAAATAACGTATGTGTGGTCAACAGTTGGTCAACTTTATTGAGTGCTGCAGAGTTAAACAGTGTGAGTCCTAAGAAGGGACCACAAGTTGTACGTATGTTTCATAGTCAATGGAGACTTCCACAGTGCGGTGTTAGTTAAGTGCATGAGTGGAAAACACATAGTCAGGGTAAAGGAATGTGTGTGTATCAAAAGAAATCCAAGCAATAGAGGAAGAAGCTAAGAATCAGTTTAGAAATTAGAAAGAAAAACAGGTTGATGTAAGTTTTTTTTTTTTTTTTTTTTTAATACTGGAGGGATTTTTGCATATTGTTAGGCAAATAGTATTGAGTCATTAAAAAAATGGAAATGAGAAAAATGAAATACTTGAAAGTACAAGATCCTAAAAGAATTAGGAGAAACAGTCAAGATCATGAATAAGAGCATTGGCTTTGGAAAGAAGAAAGGATGCTTCTGATATAGGAAGAAAAGATTAGAGATTTGGACAGAAAGAAGAGGAGCAAGCTCACACTTGTATTTCTCAAATTTTCTAGGATTTGTGAGCTCACTTTATTATTAGGTTTTCTGATTAACTCTCTAAGGTCTCCCTCTCCCTACCCCAGCTCTGTCTTTTGAATTCCTGACATTTAGGTCTTGTGAGCATTATCCATGTGTCAACTTCTATATTTATCTCTGTGACACACACACAAAATTTTCAATCAGAGAAAAAACTGAATAGATTACTTAGGAATAATTTCATTATTCCCTTAAAACCTATAGCCTTTGTGATTGTGTACAATACTGACTCTTTGAATATGGTTTGAGTTCTGTTTATATGCCTCTGAATTAGAGCTCAGGTCCTAGAACTTGACACCTGATTGATGGCAAAATTTCGAACAGGTTATTTCAGATGTGTATCATAATGTATTGCTATTAGGCTCTTGAAATATGCAAATGTGGAAACAGGAAACAAAACTCACCTGTGCAGATGGGGTAGCCTCTTGCATCTCATTTACAGATTTCTCTGGTCGGGCTTTCATTTGTTCATAGCAGTTTTCATCCATTGGTTCTTGGGAGTTAAAAAGATTATAATTCACAGTAGAAAATTTAAAAATCTAGTATGAATAAAAACATATGATCCAAACAACATTTGGCTGTAAATATAAACTGCCCAAGAATCACTTAACTGGCCTCTTTGGTGGAGATAGAAAGAGGTAAGGAAGCCCAAACTGTGACCTGCAGATCAGGCAGTGAAGTCTTTCGAGCTACAGGATTAGTAAGATAAAGATAAGTCCTTGGCATAAGAAGTCAGTCATGAGTTTTCTTACACCATTGCAGGACACGACAGTCTTAAACTATCATGTAGATGTTACAGAGATCCCACAGGTTAAAGGATTGCCTGTATTCTCCATTTAGATGGACGGCAAATGGTGCACGGTGGCACAAAGCACACTGCACGTACATCAGTGATGACAATTTTGAAATTTATTCCTTAAGTGAGGAGTTTTACTCAGAGGCATTTTAAGTCCAGCATCCTAATTTTGAAAAAGAGGCTTTAGATTATGACTTGTTCCATCAATCAGTGATGGGATGTCTCAGCCAGACTGCATAAGGGTCTGGGGCTGCACCATGCTGGTCCTTTAGTATTTGGGGGTTTTGTTTAGTGTCCTACAGCCAGCAGATCTGCGCTCATTTAATCCTGCAGGGCCATATCTTTTGAATCATTCACACCTGCTTCCACCAGATAGGTCCATTTAAAAGGAAGAAAGAGAAATAGTGACTCATAGGATGGCCAGTAACTTGACAGAAGTGTGGACTGTACCACTTTGACCCTCAGAGAGAAAAAGATATATTTACTATAACCAAAGCAACTTAATAATCATTGAGCCCTTTCTGAAAAGCAACAGGAAAAGGGTATGTAGAGTGGTGTTTCTCAAATCATGTTCCATGGAAAATCTGCATCAAAATCACCTGGGATGTAAAGTAGCAGATTCCGAAGCCTTAGCCTGGACCTGCTAAATCAGAATCTGTGCAAGTGGTACCTGGGCTTACTTAAGTATGGAAGTTACGGGTATGATGGGTTTGGAGCCACCAGAATACACAAGAATTTGAGTAGCTGAATATTACAGATGGCCAACATGATTTTGCGAAGTGAAATGGGGATATGTTTCCAAAAAATAATTTTTGATTCTTTAGAGTGCTAGAGGACACTCTACAATGAAAGAAAAGATAAAAATAAATTATTAAATCATATAAAAGAAAATTCTCACATTTCTAGCTTTATGGGATTCTCACATTTCTATACTGTTGTAATATATAGATATTTAGATCCATTTAGGATATTACTGGATGTCTCTGTGTTCAAAACTTGGAGTTCAACAGTAATTAACCCTAGTTCTCTCTGATGTATTGAATGAGTACTTGCAGGCAAAGGGTGGCAGTTTCTATCATCAGAACTCTATGATCAGACCAAGGTGATCTGTTTTGAGAAATTTAGGGGTGTTTTATTTTTAGGTGTCTGGGATGATACCAGTGATAAGGGATTCTGGGAATTGAAGAGCACTTAAGAACAAAATAAATATATAAACCACTCAGCATCAATTTAGTTCCTCTTTCTGCCGCCTACCATCATTCCAGCCCTACTTTCTCTATTTAAAACATGGGAAACCAAATAAACTGTTCATTGTTCTGTTATTCACTACACATTTGCTTTTGTTTACCAAGCACAAAGCACTGCTTCTGTGGACCACTTTCTGGTCTAAAAATAGCTTTATTTCATAGCATTTGATGTGTGTCAAAATTCATGGTAATAGTCTTCCTGTATTCTCATCACTACTAAAGTGAAATGAAGAGAATATAGAAAAACAGGATGTTGATTCAGAGAGGCTGTTGTAATACAACTTACAATATGCAGCTTTGGAAATAGAGACTAATTAACATAATGAACGTACCTGAATTGATGGCTACCACTGGATATCTAAGTGTGATTGTGATTTTTTTTTTTGAGACGGAGTTTCGCTCTTGTTACCCAGGCTGGAGTGCAATGGCGCGATCTCGGCTCACTGCAACCTCCGCCTCCTGGGTTCAGGCAATTCTCCTGCCTCAGCCTCCTGAGTAGCTGGGACTATAGACATGTGCCACCATGCCCAGCTAATTTTTCGTAGTTTTTAGTAGAGACGGGGTTTCACCATGTTGACCAGGATGGTCTCGATCTCTTGACCTTGTGATCCACCCGCCTCGGCCATTCAAAGTGCTGGGATTACAGGCGTGAGCCACTGCGCCCGGCTGATTGTGATTTTTTAAAATGCCACTTAAGTGATTTTTTTAAACCAAGTGGGATTACTTGATTTTTTTATAAATGTAATTTATGGAAAACTTACCTGAAATCATATCATCTAAGTTACCATAAATTGGTGTGTCTTCAATATAATACTCATCATCCCTGTAACAAGGAAAAGTAATTTACCTGATTAGATTCCACTTTTCACATAATTCATAACTAATTTCTCAGCTAAATTCAATATTGAGTGAACTATTATTGCCTGTTCTTGGTTAGCCTTAACCAACCATGGTAGAAGTGTTCTCATGCAAGTGAGAACATGCATGCATGTATGTATGTGTACATGTGTTTGTGTAAATTTTAAAAGTTGGTTTTTGGACCTTACAGGGAATAATGACAGCAAATACTTATTCAGTAGTACAGTGTATTAGGTGCTACCTCGAATATATTTCATGTTTGTTCATTTAATTCTCTCAATTCCAACATAGGTACTATATCATCCCCTTTATATAGATAAGGAATCTGAGGCACAGAGAGGTTATATAACTTGCTCAATTTACTAGACTAGTAAAAAGCACAGCTGGAATTAGTACCCAGGTAATCAATGCTTTTCATTGTACAACGTACTGGCTCTTTACCCACCAAGAATATCAGTCCAAACAGTCTCTTAAAACCATGTTTTCTAAGCATTACAGACTGAAGTTAGCAGATCTGATAAAATGATTGATCACCTAATATGTCCAGATGCTGGGTTATGTGTTTTACAGACGTTACATCAAAAACCCACGAAGAAAATCTCCAAAAGTAGTAGTTTTGTTCCCTGCTTTACACAGGAAAATCCTGAGATTCGGCTAGATTAATTTATTTTCCCTAGGCTTATCTCAAATATCAGCAATAACTTACCAATTATGAAAACTTTTCTCTATGCGAGTGCTCATTGAGCCCTCAAGACAATAATATGAGATGCCCATTTTTATCTGTCTTGTGAATATAATGTATTTGCAACTCATAGAAGTTAATGACATTGTCAGAGATACAGTCAGTAACTGGCAATGCTAGGTTTTCTTTTTTTATTATTATTGTACTTTAAATTCTGAGATACATGTGCAGAACATGAAGGTTTGTTACACAGGTATACACATACCATGGTGGTTTGCTGTACCCATCAACCCATCATCTACATTAGGAATTTCACCCCCCAACAGGCCCTCCTATGTGATGTTCCCCTTCCTGTGTCCATGTGTTCTCATTGTTCGACTCTCATTTATGAGTGAAAACATGCAGTGTTTGGTTTTCTGTTCCTGTTTGCTGATAATGATGGTTTCCAGCATCATCCATGTCTCTACAAAGGACATGAACTCATCTTTTTTATGGCTGCGTGGTATTTCATGGTGTATATGTGCCACATTTTCCTTATCCAGTCTATCATTGATGGGCATTTGGGTTGGTTCCAAGTCTTTGCTATGGTGAACAGTGCTGCAATGAACATATGTGTGCATGTATCTTCATAGTAGAATGATTTATAATTCTTTGGTTATATACCCAGTAATGGGATTGCTGGGTCAAATGGTATTTCTGGTTTTAGATCCTTGAAGAATCAGCAATGCTAGGATTATACAGCAAGTTTGGTCATAAAGCCCTGTGCTCAGTCCACATCATGAAGAAGCTATTCAGAGGGTGATATAATTCAAAGGCTGTAGGGAAACAGTCTGGAGACTGTACAGCGACCACAGTTCTATGTCTGTTCCACCCCAAAGTCAAGAGAACTGACAAGAATACACAGCTCTTTGCTCTTGCTAGCTGATTGAAGTTCCTTCCAGCCTCATGTGAGTAATGCTGTTAGGATTACAGTGTACATCCTACCATTGCCACCAGACCGTCATTCTACCAATGTCATCCTACCAATCATGATGGCCCTAGTGACCAGATTTCACAATGATAGTCTGGGAACTGGGAAACTTATCAGGTGGTAAGAGTGGCATTTCATAAAACAGTACCAACTGCTTTAACTTTGAGATTACACGTCACTGAGAGCTGGAGGGAATTGCATCAAAAGAAAAAGAAAAAGGACTCTTAACTCAAGGCATAACACATGAATTACTCCCCATGCTACTGAAAAAAGACACGCTATATGTAAATACTAAGTGGGTATTCTTAAAAAAAAAAATGGGCATACACTTCACTTATCTGATAACAAAGGAACCCATCTGTAACCTTTCTTTCCATATGGTAATTCAATATAGCTTAATGTTGGGATACCAAGTAGTCCCTGCTCACGATTTTTCTCCATGCCAAGAATATAATAGCAAAAGGTGAAGCATTTTTAATAAGACAATCCATCCATTTTCCTAGCCCACATAGATGGCAGATACAACTTGCAAATGATAAATCACTTCTAAAAAATGAATAGTTTCATTCCCTATGAATGAAAATAACATGTGATTTATAATGCAGTGCTCATGTCTACAGACCCATCTCAAATGATTAATCATCTCAAATAAACTATTATTCGGGACCAATCGCCTAACAAACAAATTTAAAAATATATTCTTGGCAATACCAAATGTCTCCAGCCTATTGTAAATATGTAATAAACCTCAGGAGCAAATGTTTGGCAGTGTTTTATGTGGATGATTAATTACATTTAAAAATAAATTAATAATTGAACTCACATCTGAGAGGTGAGTGCACTTCTGAGTTTTGAGCCATATCAGACTCTCCATTGTTCTGAACATACCTGAAATGATTCTCTAACCAATAAGTACATTTACCGACACTCCAAAGTTAAGAAAAATGTGTTAATTTATTACTATGGTCCAGATTTTGTGCTTTCATTTATATTTTTTCTAGTTCCTATTTTTTACATTTTTATTTACATTTATGATTTGATTAGATCTTTTATTTTAAAAGTTCCTCAAGTAGTTTGTGATCCAAGTCCATTTAAATGACTAAATTTAAATTTTAAAAAATTACTTCTATTTGATCACCTTGGACTTAAATTCTCTAAGTTTAGATTGTCTTACTTAAAGAATGAGAATATGAAACTAGTTGATTTCTATTGTTCTGTTCAGCTCTCAAGTTCTAGGATACAAATGCAGGATTCCAACATCCAAATAAAATCGAAAGACATTTTTACAAAATTAAATAAATCTATTTTAAGGATCTGAGAAATTGCCAGATATGAGAAAGGGCAAGTTTTGGGATCTATCAGAAATTGGTTTTCATAATCGCTAACCCGATTTGCTTCATAGTTGTTACTCTGAATAGGCAAAGATGTAAGTTTGGGCTCTGTGGGCATGTAAATGTTTAAAGCCCTGAAAAATACGCCATTATTTATGGAATGGGTCCCTGGGCGCTCTGATGTTTAAGATTCAGAAACCAGCAAAGGAGAAGTGGCTGCTGGTAAGAGAAGAGGAAAAGCAAAGAGGGAGGTGGCTCAGAGCCCAGAGGATCAAACGTTTGAAGTAGACAGTGTCAGGGTGTCAAATGCGGCAGTGGGACCCAGCAAGATGAAACGGAGGTTTGATCATGGTAACCTTGACGAGAGCAGAGTCAGTGCATTAGTGAGGATATATGGAATAGAGTAGGTTCAAGAAATAAGAGGAAAAGAGGAAGAAAAGCCGGCAAATATGGACAGAATATAGATGGACCTTTCAAGTTTTATTGTAAAAGAGAAAAGAGCAATGGAGAGGTGGCTGTAAGGCAATCAAGCTTCAAGGATGTGGTTGGTTTTTTAAAGGTATAAACAGTAGAGTCTGTTTATATATTGGTGGGAATTATATAAAGGGATAGAAAAAGTAACAATGTAGAAGAAAAAAGGAAAAGTTGCTAGAGTGATGCATATATGCTTATTACATTTTCCCTTTCTCTAGCACGGCTGTGATATGGGGGTAGATGTCTTGAACTTGACATAGGAGGGCACCAGATAGAGAACCCTGATTTGGAGGAAGAGTTTAAATCTTAGCAATATTTCGTGTGACTGAGGCTGAGAAGTGAATCCAGCAATGTCTTCTGTGAAGTGATGGTTAATGGATGCCCAGAGCCATGATATCTAACATTAATTTTCTCATTCTGTTGATCAGTGTTCAGGTGCCTCTCTCATATGCTCATTTCTTTGTAAAGGTCTATTAAGCACAATGAGCACACATTGCCTGTGCTGTAGATCACTTCAAAAGAAGGGTCTTTTCTCAAAGTTTGGCAGAACGAATACCAGAAAGAACTGCCAGCATGAAGATTTCTAAAATGACAGGGACTCCAAGAGGAGTGACAGAGCTAGAGGTGACAAGGGGGCCGCCAAGAATAAGGCTTGGAGAACCCCAAGATTCTGAGAATTACTTAGGAAATGGATGAGATTTCTTGCAGTTATACAGGGCTGGGGCTTGGGTTATGATTATTTGTACATTAAAACAAACAGGAGGTTGGAAGATGTAGAGACAAAGTGTCTCTACATTTACACAGGTGGCACTGGGTCTAGTGAAGGCCTCACCTGCATAGCCACTTGGAAGTCTGAGATGTCAGGGAAGGGGACCCAAGAGTTGTGTTTTCATAAGGATTCTCAACCTTGAGAACAGGTCAAGAGGACAGATGAGACTAAAGATCTGCACAGGGCCGTAGTTACATTTAGGTGCATAGTTAGCAAAGAAGGGAAATGAGGAAGATCCTCACCCTGCAGAGCTCCAGAAATTCAAGAAATGACCCAAAAGTAGAATGGTTGAGCTGAATGAATGTTTTATGATTAAAGCACCTCCGGTGTCCCCCAGAAGCAGTTCATGAAAAGCTGCTGGAAATGTATCCTAAGCTTTTTGAGAGAGACTCTGAAAACTGAGGAGTCATGATAAGGTTAATGTAATTGTAAACCCGAGCTGCTTTCTTGAATTAGGGTGTGAACATACTGCAAGTGGGCAGGAATTTTCAGAGACATTGGTTTTTATTCAATAAAGCAGTAGCTTTTTAACCAATTTCGCTCTGTAAATAACATTTTATATTATAAGCCTTACTCTTGAAATGATAAAACCAAAGTTCACCAATGCTCATTTCCCCAAGACTACGAATCTACTAATTGCAAGTCTGTTTAAAATCTAGAATTGCCTGGATCTCAAATCCATGATAGTCTCACAGTATTATCCTCCTAACACAACCAAAAGACAAGAATTCTGTTTTAAATGAAAAATAAAGTGACCCAAGGATAAATACCAGAAAGTGTGTATTTGACGTTCTGTTAGATTTAGATGCTGTGTTCTCCTTAAAGTGATCATGTTTCTGACCTACTGTTGCAGGAAGGGCAGGGATTTGGGAACACAGAAATAAGAGGAGAGAAGCAATTTCCTTCCCTTCCAGCATAAGCCAGTATTGAATAGGAGTGGGGAGAGAGTGCAGCAGAGAACTCAGTGTGATGGAAGTTTACTTCCTATCTGTCAGGCCACAAACCATGTTGGAAGTGAAGAGGCATCAGTAATGCAAGCCCTGCCTATGAAACCTAGACCTTATTTTCACTTGCTCTGTTTTAATGTTTAATGGATTGAGATAGTTTTTAGTTTGCTTATTTGCTTGTGAAGCTTCCATGCCCCTTTACAAAAGTGATTTTTGGTTCCCAAACCACATAATCAAGAGAAATAGACAAAATATAAACTATATACATAAACTTGCAGATTAAAGATTAAAGTATCAATCCTTTTTTACAGAAAAAAAATCTGCACTGTATATTCAAATTTTGGCTAACTAGAGATTTGTTACAATAGACAATAGATTATAAATCCTTAAGGGAAAGATTTTTGCCTTTCCATCTTTGTATCTTTGTTGTTGAAGGACAGTTCTCTGGGTGACTTTGCACCAAACGAGCACTTTCTTTCTCACTTGTAATTTTTAAGAATAACTGTAGAATGTGCTGGAAATGCAACATTCAGGGATAAAGAAGAACTGGCCGGAACAGCGTAGGCTTTATTCCAGTCTCTCATAGAAACAGGACATCCTTCAGTGCATTAGCCCAGCATATCATGTTGCCCCTCAGGGACAAACCCAAAGGTGGGCTGCTTTCTGGGGTCCTTCAGCTGCAGGGCAGGTGGGGAACAGGAAGATGAGTTTCTGTCCACATTGGGCAGCTTTCCTAATGAATCTTAGACGTTGGTTGTCCTTTGCTGCGTATCTGTAGGTAATAAACTCACTTTATGTAACTCATTCTTTGTGTGATTTCTCTCATCAGACTCAGGCAAGTAGTAAATATACAGCCCAAGCAGAGCGGGCTGAAGTGCTTGGACGCCTCTTCTTGGTAGTTGGCATAGTAACGATCTTTGCTATCTTACATCCTCCCTTGGGATTGGTATTCAGCAAACATATTTTGCAATTGTCTAGCACAGTGCCTGTTTGTTAAGTGAATATTTATTGAATGAATAAATGTTATAAAAGCCTCTTTCTTACATTTGCTCTACAGCTAAGAGCCTGACTGCTTCGAGGCAGCTATCTTGCCAATTTTTCCTCTCATTCCTCCCATCCTAATCCCCAAACCACCAACCTAATTTAGTTAAATGATCAAGACTTTCTATTACACAAGACTTTCTATTACATTCCATCTTAATTGCCCTTCAAATTATAAGTATTAAACAGATCATCAAAGATATTAGCTTTTATTGTGTGGTTATATAGGATTTTCTTCATCATTATGTGTTTAAAAAAAAAAAAAGCAATAAGCAAATCACTCTTGATATAAACTAATGACTTGAAAATTACCGGGAGGGACGGTGGGGGGTGGGGAGCTGGGGAGAGATAGCAAGGGGAGAAATGCCAGATGTAGGTGATGGGGAGGAAGGCAGCAAATCACACTGCCACGTGTGTTCCTATGCAACAATTTTGCATGTTCTTCACATGTACCCCAAAACCTAAAATGCAATAAAATAAATAAATGGGGAAAAAATAAAAAATAAAAAATAAAAAAATAAAAAACAGGAAAAAAAAAAAAGAAAATTACCTAATGTTAGAGAATCCAATGTTAAGAGTGGTCATATAAACAAAGGTTTTGTGTGTGAGGGTGTGCCTGTAGCCTAGATCTTATACTTGCTCAAGAAGTTTTCATATGGAAAAAGAATTTGGTTTTTTAAAAAACCTTTAAGAGACCAAAAAGGCGGCCAGACGTGGTGGCTCATGCCTATAATCCCAGCACTTTGGGAGGCCAAGGTAGGTGGATCACAAGGTCAAGAGATCGAGATCATCCTGGTCAACATGGTGAAACCCCGTCTCTACTAAAACTACAAAAAATTAGCTGGGCATGGTGGTGCATCCCTGTAGTCCCAGCTACTCAGGAGGCTGAGGCAGGAGCATTGCTTGAACCCAGGAGGCGGAGGTTGCAGTGAGCCGAGATCTTGCCATTGCACTCCAGCCTGGGTAACAAGAGCAAAACTGTGTCTCAAAAAAAAAAAAAAAATGAGACCAAAAAGGCTTATAATCTTATTCTACCCAGTGAGAAAAAAGCTCTGTGTTTTTCAGAGACCTTTCAGTCTACCATTTCAGAAAGATCTTGAAGAGCCCTCTAGGAAATTCTCTTTATTTAGAATTTTTTTTTACTCCTAAAACAGAAATCTCCAATACATTGACACATCTGGATCAGAATATACTATCCAAAAAAAGTAAAATTTAATTACTATAATTTATGCCATAAATGCTTTTTTTTAAAAAAAAGTATACTACTATACAAAATTATTTGCAACTAGCTCAGTAACTATTAAAGAGAATAAGTTATATCTATAACTGCATATTCTTTCAGAGAATCTGTTTATCACATTTCCCTACTGATTGACATTATCTTTACAAATAGCAGAGTGCTAAGCATCCCTGTATATATCGATGTATATACGTATCTTAAATTGTATTGGATTGCCAGATTTTTTTCTGCTATAGATTTTGAATTCTGTATCTAAGCTGGATCATAATCTAAGATATCTGCTTTTGAAATGAATGAGAATTCTACAGATTCCAGGTTAGAGTCTCACTTTATCCTTCAACCAGCTCTCTCACTGACTCACAGTGTGCAAATAACTAGGACAGATAATATTATAGCTTCTAATCGTTAGATGAGAATAGAAATAATTAAAACTCACTTTTTATTTTACTTGAACCTAAGTACAACATCCATGAGCCATATCTATAAGCAATATAGCATTGTTACTTTCACTTATTAGTTGGGAATCATGATACATGACTCAATCTCAACATACCTGGGAATGCAGTCATTGGAGTACCTGTACATTTTATCTGAAAGATATTCAAAATAGACACGTTAAAAGGAATGTTGACATACCTTCATTAAATATTCTACAGGGTGTTCTGAGGGGAGTTTAGCCTCAATGTCAGTAAATATCTTTGACCAAGGCCATCAGGCCACCTCTGATTGAAGTAGGGTTAAAGGTTTCTTCTTAGGCCAATCAGATTTGCCTTTTACCAAATTACCAAGAAAGAAAGATTTATATGATTTGAAGAGAAACCAGGCAACTTTCCTGGTCATTTAAGATGGAACCAGTACAGCTTAGAGACGATGTACAGCCTGGATGGATGGTGGTTTTATGCACAGAAAACACTAAGCTGAGAGAGCTGGAACCTTCCTTCCTGCCTCCCATGTGGCGCCAGTCCATTGCAGTGCGTCGTGTACTTTCTGCCTTTGGGTTCCATGAAACACCACATGTTTTTATCTTTCTTTGCTCATGTGCTTTGAATAGGCTTTTCTTCCTTACCAAAAATGAAAAAAAAATCAATAGACTTTTTTCTATCTGCCTGTCTGTCTGTCTGTCTATCTATCTATCATCTGTCTGTCTATCTACTTTTAACATTTCTTGGCATGAGTAACGGCATAAAAATCATATTAAGGAAGTTACTCTGATCATGACTCCATTTCATCCACATGGTACAAAGCAGTGGCAAGGAGAAATGAGGGTCCTAGGAAGAAGAGACCTGGAAAAAGTTACAACACAGGCTCTAAAATTATCCAAAACAGTAGGACATCTTCTAAAAAAAAAAAAGTTTGTTTGGTCTACCAGGAAAAAACTCACCAGAGGTATGTTGAAGGACAATAAAATCATTAAAAAAAAAAAAACAACTATGTGATGAATCTCAGTAAGCAACTCACTCTTAATCCTTGAATATGGTAGTTCAAAGCCAAATAAAAGTATGTTTACTTCTAGGTTAAATATAAGAAACCAAAAGATACTTTAAAAATACAGTTTTGAGATTTTTTTTAGTGGAGGCAATGGATTCATAATGAATTATTGAGAAAAATTAAGGAATATTCAGGGTAGAGTCTTAACATCAATATTATGGAAAATTCTGTATTCATTCATCAATAAATTTTCTTTGCTGTTGAACTAGATGCATATACACAGTACAATGTTTATTATATTTGAATGGCTTATTTTTCAACCTGCCATTAAATAAAACCCAAAAGCTTGCAAAAGAGTTATTCACGTAAAAATAAAGACCACTATTATCTAACTCTGACAATATCTGAGAGACAAATTATGACCAAATGATGATCTTTCAACTTGAATATATGAAAAATACTCTGTTAGTAAGGAACTAGTAATAACATTTTCAAATAATTGAGTAAGTCACCAAACAACTACGAAAATTATTTTAGTTAAATTTATGTGCAACAAAGTTGAGTTATTCTCCAGAAAGTTTATTAACTGTTAAAGAAACATTAGTGGAACAATTTATGAAAATGATCATATTGGAGGATGAAATGGACATGTCACATGTCGATGTGTCTGGAAGAATTCTGTGAAGGACTAAATGAGGGAAGATTTTGCATTGCATATGCACTAAGCTGCTATGAGACCAAAAGTGATGAATGTATTCCATATGAAATATGTCAGTGGAATACTTCAGGCCAGAGGAAATGTTCTACCATGAACTGCATATAAAAGATGCAGTTATTTTCAACTTCCCTCTTTCTTTTCTCTTCTCCCCTCCCCTCCCCC
>NW_022436980.1:11759983-11807376 GCF_009761245.1 Sapajus apella
TTTCTTTCTTTTTCTCTTTTTTTTTTTTTTGAGATGGAGTCTCCCTCTGTTGCCCAGGCTGGAGTGCAGTGGCACGATCTTGGCTTACTGCAACCTCCGCCTCCCAGGTTCAAGTGATTCTCCTGCCTCAGCCTCCTGAGTAGCTGGGATTACAGGCATGTGCCACCAAGCCTGATTAAATTTTGTATTTTTAGTAGAGACAGGGTTTTGCCATTCTGGCCAGGCTGGTTTCAAACTCCTGGCCTTGTGATCTGCCTGCCTCGACCTCCCAAAGTGCTGGGATTACAGGCGTGAGCCACCGCACCCAGCCTTTCAACTACTTTCATACTAGTCTTGTGAATACGAGTGCACACAAATGCTGGGAGAAGCCTAGAGAGGTCTAAAACATACTGCATAGTAGCCACAAGTGCAGCAAAATCAAAAACCGTGAGAAATGTAAATAATATCAATAAGCAGGCCGGGCGCGGTGGCTCAAGCCTGTAATCCCAGCACTTTGGGAGGCCGAGGCGGGTGGATCACGAGGTCAAGAGATCGAGACCATCCTGGTCAACATGGTGAAACCCTGTCTCTACTAAAAATACAAAACATTAGCTGGGCATGGTGGCGTGTGCCTGTAATCCCAGCTACTCAGGAGGCTGAGGCAGGAGAATTGCCTGAACCCGGGAGGCGGAGATTGCGGTGAGCCGAGATCGCGCCATTGCACTCCAGCCTGGGTAACATGAGTGAAACTCCGTCTCAAAAAAAAAAAAAAAAATCAATAAGCATATAAAGAAAAATTAATTAATATAGACCAGGAAATTGTAAACTGAAAAATAAGGCATGATACAAAGTATATGTTGATTTCCTTCTATGTGAAGAAAATGTTTACACTCAGGCCGCTAATTATTTTTCAGATTTGCCTGGAATTAAAGTAGATGCACAAGAATTTAGTCAAACGGTAGCCTGATGTATGATGAAACAAATCCAGGGTTAAGAATCGGAGGACATGGATTTGGAACCAGTTTTGCCATGCATTGGCCCTGTGACAACATGCAAATTACTTTAAAACTCTGGTTCTCAATCCATGAAGTAGGGACAATAATGCCTACACCACAGAGTAGATGTCAGAGCTAAATGATATAATTTCTGTGAAAACATTTTAAAATTACAGTTTGCTATTAATATTATACATACATTCTAAATACATATTATGTAACAAACCAGAATTTAATTGTGCTCATTTGAGTCAGGAAGTTTCATTAGAGTTAGTTGAAAATAGGCTGGTATTAAGATGGTATGATATTTTAAAGTTAAAAGATTTATAAGTAATGCTTGATTTGAAATGAGATTACTAAAATCTCACCTTTGAAAAAAGGACAGTCACCAACTGAGCATTAATTTGAAAGAAAAGAGAAAAAAAGTCAGCCAAAAAATTGAAAACAAAAGTGAAGGATGTCATTGCCTAATAAGAATAAGAAAAAGTAGGTATGGAGTAAACATAATTCCCAAACAGACTAATTTTTTTATTTTTTAGATGGAGTCTTGCTCTGTCACCCAGGTTGGAGTGCAGTGGCTCATCTTGGCTCACTGCAACCTCTGCCTCCTGAGTTCAAGGAATTCCCTGCTCCAGCCTCCTCAGTAGCTGGGATTACAGGTGCCCACCACTATGCCTGGCTAATTTTTGTATTTTTAGTAGAGATGGAGTTCCACCATATTGGTCAGGCTGGTCTTGAACTCCTGACCTCATGATCCACCTGCCTCGGCCTCCCAAAGTGCTGGGATTGCAGGTGTGAGCCACCGCACCTGGCCCCTAATATTTTTAAAAGATAATGTGGATTTTTCAGGTGGAGGTGCTTAAAGAATACTAGTATAACACATAAAAACTAACTCTATAGAATGGAAATGTGCTGAATGTATTCTAAGTAGGGAAAAAGAAAAGAAAAATAAGACAAAAAAGACGTGAGAAAAAGGAAATAGAAGCAACAATATAAAAGATACAACACAATAATGTGATGTTTAGATGGAAGGGAAGGGACCAAACCAATTTGTGGGGGGAAAAAAGAAATCATGTAATGGATAAAGGGAACACCTGAAGTGGGATGTAAGTTCAAGGGCACCCCATTTAGGATGTAAATGTATTATCTCCAGCTGAGCCATCTGTACTTGGGTGACTTTTGTTTTGCAAATCCTTCCTAGAAGAAGGTTCTAATCACTTTAAATGAGTAGTAGTAAAAAGTTCAGAGGTTACAGCTAAAAATAAAAGCCAGCAAGCTCAGGCTTCTGAAAAGTTTGCTCTGTCATAAAGTCTCAAAAGTTTTTTTAAAAACAAGTGGCATGACTTGATTTAAAAGCTGCCTGGTGATTTCAATGACATTTAGCAAAATTAAAAAAAAAAATGTATGCTTTGCTGTAAAGCAATAAAGTGTGCAAGACTGTGCATGGGAAGAACTGGGTGAACTCTCATAATCCTCGCCTGTGATTCAGGTGCAAACACTTGTGGTCAGGTTTGTAGTTGAGAGGGTGTGATGCAAATATGTTTGCTTTTATGTTTTTAGAGTGTTAACTCTCCTATGCACCACACAACACGAGACAGCAGCACATTGTTTAAACTCCATAATAAAATTTTTCTGATACATGTTCAGTGTGAAGATGCCATAATTTTCTGCTGATAGAATTTTGATGTATGACCAAAATAATACGCTTGTTTATTCTTTCCAAACCAGAGAGGAAGAGTTGAACAAAGATTTTGAATTTAAAGAAGGAAATAGTCAATGCATTCCTATTAGAAATAAATATAATCCTCCTAAAGAACAGATTTGAACAAAGATTCACATAAAAATGAAGGATTTATTTCAGGGAGAATGAGAGAACTCCATTTCAAAGCTTCTACCTAGCTGCTACAGAAAACATCAAGGGGAGGCTTATCTGGTCTATCTGATTGAATGTGCAGATACCGTATTGTTGCTGAAATGGAGATTATCTTTTGAACGCTATTTATTACACCAGCAAAACTTATTCACTGACTAACCAAGGTGGAGTCAGATCTTGCAAGTTTCTTAGCCACAAAGAGTAATACAAAGATGCAAACATAAAAAGTAACATGAGGCCAGATACAGGGGCATTGCATTCGCAGCCCAAGTGGCAGAAAAGTTGGCCGATACAATAGAATCTTTTATTATAGTTTGTTTGTCTAAGAGAAATAAAGCAGGAAGGCATCTTCAGGAGGACCGGGAAGGAATTGAACTGTTCGCTCAGCAGTTCTGCAATATATCTGAAATCTCTGGGTTAAAAAGAAAGATAGTTCTATTTGTTCATGTGGGATGGAAAGAATGGCAGAGCTTTTTCTAATACTTGGGAAAAGATGTTAGGAGAAGTTGGGGCAGAAAGGGTGGAGGTGGGATAAGACAAAGCACATTCTTAGCATTGAAGGATATATCAACTGCACACCAATAAAGTGCATGTCCCAGTACGTGCTCCACCTAAGGAGGGCACATTACTGCTCAGATAAAAACTTTTGTGATGAGCGAATGTTTAGAACCAATTCCCTGAAACTCTACAGAGAACTCTCTGACATGGACCTGAATGTGACTTACCTGAGCACAACAGTTAGTGCTAGAGCTCAAAGTATTGTACAGATTGGTTAAATAAGATAGAGATGAGGGAAGTGAAGCTGGAGCTGGAGAGGACTTAGAGGGGCACAGGGATGGTGATGGTGGGAGCAGCAAAGTAGCCAGAGAAACCAAAGTTCACCAGAGTAACAGACGTGAACATTAAATGGGATGACATGCAGCCATGGTAGATCCTTAATAATTATTTGTGGAAAGAGGGAAGGAAGCGACAGGACCTCCAGGTATGGTGATGGGCTGTACCAGATCTAGGACTGACCTACTAAGTCCCCAGCACTATGCAAAGATGTGTGTGTGTGTGTGTGTGTGTGTAATTCTTACAGGAACCCTATGGTCTAGATGGTATTTTCCATGTTGTGGATAAAGAAACTGAAACTCAGAGAAATTATGTTACTTGTAGAAGATCTCCCACCTAAATATTGAAGGCAGAGTTCTAATTTACATCAGATCTACTTCAAAAGTATACTATTAAAAACAATTGAGGGAAGCAAAATTTATATAAAAAATAGATCAATAAATACAATTTATTGTTTGTTTTCTTAAAAATTTTCTCACATTACACTGCTTTTAGGTAATAGAGCCATTTATGGCATGCCTGGGGCACTAAGGGTTTGTACAATTGAAAAGAATAAAATCTGTCCTGAAATAACAAAATGAAAAGGTGTTGCTTTTTTTTTTTTTTTTTTTTTTTTTTGGAGATGTAGTCTAGCTCTTTCACACAGGCTGGAGTGCAGTGGCGCTATCTCAGCTCACTGCAACCTCTGCCTCCTGGGTTCCAGCGATTCTCCTGCCTCAGTCTTCCGAGTAGCTGGGATTATAGGCACACACCACTATGCCCAGCTACTTTTTGTAATTTTAGCAGACATGGGATCTCTCCATGTTGGCCAGGCTGGTTCCAACTCCTGACCTCAGGCGATCCACCCACCTCTGCCTCACAAAGTGCTGGAATTACAGGCACTGCTTTTTTCGGTGCTGCTTTTTAAAGTAAGGCTGCTGTCTTTCTGCAGTGGTCAACTTACCATAATAAGCAACTACACAAAGGAGTTTTCAAAGGAGGCAAAAAGGTATGGATGTGGCTAAATAAATCCCAATGCACAAACTACCAAAAATGAGAAGTGTAAAACCTGTTTACAATGAGTTGTAAAAGACTAGTACAGCTGAATACTTCTGGGGCAGAAGTACTAGCTTAGCCAAATTATACCAGTCCTGATCTTGATGATGATTATAAAAAGTGGTTCTTATCCATAATTCAGCGCAATCATAGGACTGAAAAAATTGAAAATTTAGGTTGAAAGTAAATAGGTCACATTTGCTGGATAAATTTTAAGTTAGACGACTGAGCTCAAGATAAACACGTCAGGGTCTATCTGTTACCTGGCTCTCAGCAATCTTCAAAGGATTACCAATGGACTCAATGAAAGAGCAAGGTACTAGTTCAGATTACTGTTGTCTTGGTTTTCACCTTAAATTATTTGCTCTCTGTAGATCTCAATTCACTTTTTTTTTTGTAATTCAGATTATATTATCTGCATTTATACAATATCTTAACGAAGAAGTTAAAATAGCCAGTTAAATATATAAAGAAAAGTGCTACTCTGAGCTCATTTTCATCTATAAAAGAGGGAAACTGTAGAATATGTTTGATGATGAGTCATTTATATATTATAAAGTTTGTTTATTTGAAAATATATTAGATTTTTAAAAGTATTACGGAAAGCATTGCTAATGAAAAAGCATTGCTTGTTAGGAATTTCACCTCAGCCATAGAATTGATACCATAGAGATCCAAAAAGAGTGCTGGGTTTCTGGCTAAGGACAGCTGGTGAGCAATGTCAAAGTTGGATGTGCTGGTAGAAACCTTATTAGACAGAGAATTAGAAAAGTGGACACATCATTGATTTGGCTATTGAATAGATGTGTGGCTTCAGCAGTGTGACTCCATTTTTGAGTGCCTCTTATCTTTTTTTCAAACCTGCATGACAATAATCCCTTCATATTTTATATTAGTATTATCAAAGCTTACGATGTTTCTAAAAGAAGCAAGGACACTTGCTGCAATCTGACCATTGTTTTAAATTAGTTCCATACAATTTTTCTTGGACAGGTGTCTAAGTTAATTTTATTAACTTAGCTTTATTTCATTTCCTCTGTTAAAAGAAAATGCATTTATCCTTTCTTTTATTACCACTTATGTCCTGCCCCTAAGGATCTCTTGACACTTAAACACCTTCCAGGCTGGGTGTGGCTGCTCACAACTGTAATCTCAGGGTTTTGGGAGGCCAAGGCAGGAGGATCGCTTGAGAACAAGACTACGAGGTCAGCCCCATCTCTACAAAAAAATACCTAAAATTTAGCTGGGTGTGTTTGTGCCTGCCTGTAATCCTAGCTACTTGAGAGGCTGAGGCAAGACGATTGCTTGAGCCCAGAAGTTTGAGGCTGCAGTGAGTTAGAATCATGCCACTGCACTCCAGGCTGGATGACAGAGCAAGATCCTGTCTCGGGGTGGGGGGGGGGGCGGGGGGAAGACACCTTCCAGCAATGGTTGAACTTTGATTCTCCCATCCATCCATGTGTAGTCAACATGTAATGGATTCGACATTGATCCATGTGTATTCAACATGTGTTGGATGCCTACAGCATACAAAGGCCGTGCCAGGTGCTGGGCTTTACACCATTTCAGTTGTGGCACATGCAGATTGAAAGCCGCATGGTTAAAACTTATGCCCAGCGTATTGAAAAGCAAAGCTGACAGTGGCAGATACTCTTGACCTACTCTTCTAAACCCTGGGAGTGTTTGACAGCAAGCCCATGGCTCAATCTATTCCTTTTCCAGTTGTCTTCTGAGCCCGCTTCTATGTATTATACTTGAGCATGCCTGACTGATCCTGAGATTAAGTTGGCTTACATGGAATCTTAAAGGGCTAGACCTCCCTTTATTTACCATGTATCAGAGAGAACCTTGATGGCTTCCCCAGAATAAACTATAATTTCATAAGTTGTTCAGTTGGAGAAGGAAAACCCTATTTACCAGGATAATCCCTTCCCACTCTACACCCTAAAGCAGAGAGAAAGCTAAATTGGATGATTTTTTCACATTTCTCATATGATTGCATTCTTAAATAAGACAACCCTTAGGGTGAGAAAAATGAGCAAATTTTCTATAGATAAAAATAACCTGTTGAATGACATTTCATGAAATTGTCTACTTCCATAGGTTTTCCAGTGATTCCCTAGTCTCCATTCCAGCAGGCACCATGTGAAATTTGTCAAAATGTCTTACCTTGTCGTTGCTTTTCCACACAGTGGGAAATATTGAAGATCAGTGATATAACCAAAGCCAAGCCCAAGAATGCTAGAAGTCCCCAGAGGAAAAAGGGGCACCCAGAGTTCCCTGGAAATTAAAATAAACATACCCATAATATAATAGCTGCTTATCTATTTGTTTTGGTCTGGCTGTTGCCACAGTTAAAGCTGTTGCATTTATTCATAACAAAGGACAAATTCTCTACCAGGAAATTAATTAATATTCATAACTTTTCAGTTTTCAAAGTGGGTGTTGGTGTTAAGCCACTGAATTCAGCATGGGCAGGATTCAAGTTTCTCACATTCGAGTGTTTATGGAATGAAAGACTTTTTGTTTAGCTATTGAGAGGTGATAAGTGGTGACTGATAAACTTTTGTTAGAAAATCAAGAACATTCAGATTACCGAGAATTTTAATTTGCTATACTTTTCACCTTCCTTTAATCCTCAGACTGTAATCACACATGCTTTTCTTATTTACAGAAAATTGCCTGTTCCCTTCCACCAATCTCAGTAGTACAGAATATGATGTGTTGGGATAAAATAATTCTGGAGCCTAGTTTTGTTAATATTGGCCACAGGGGGCTTTTCTCGTACTATGTAGAGCTCCATGAATGTATTGTGGAAAGTTAATTACACTTCTCTTTCTCCTAGGCCTACGCAAAGTCAGAAAAATCAATATTACTATCTTCCATCCCCACATCTTATCCCACTAGGGGAAATGTCACACTTGGAGGGGTCATCTCCTATAATAGCAATGTCTCCTGGAATACCTCCTGAAGGACCTACCTGAAGCTGTTTTACAGTTAATTTTTTTTATAAGTACAAGAAGTATACTCTAAGATAACGATAATAGCATAGTATAGTAAATATATGAACTAGTAATATAGTCATTTATTATCATTACCAAGTATTCTGTACATAATTGTGTGTGCTCTAGCTTTCTGCAAGTAACAGCACAGTAGGTCTGTTTACACCAGCATCACCATAAACATATGAGTAATGAATTGCATTATGACATTCCAACAGTTATGTCACTAAAGGATAAAAATTTTTCAGCCCCTTTATAATCTTATGTGGTCAATCATCGACCAAAACATTGGGGGGTGTGTGTGTGTGTTGTGTGTGTTGTGTTGTATGTATGTGTGTTTGAGATGGAGTCTTGTGCTTTCACCCAAGCTGGAGCGCAGTGGTGCAATCCTGGCTCACTACAACCTCCACCTCCCAGGTTCAGGCAATTCTCCCGTCTCAGCCTCCTGAGTAGCTGGGATTACAGGCATGGGCCACCACACCTGGATAATTTTTGTGTTTTTGGTAGAGACAGAGTTTCACCATGTTGGCCAGGCTGGTCTCTAACCCTGTACCTTGTGATCCTCCCACCTCGGCCTTCCAAAGTGCTGGGATTACAGGCTTGAGACACACCACCTGGCCCTTCCAAAACATTGTTATACAGCACATGACTGTACATTGTGCAATGACAATTATATAATATAGTATAGAACAACTTCCCTAAGAACACATTTTATTGTTAATTTATTATAGAGTTGACCAGGGAGTTGCATTTGTTAAAATTAAGCATTTAATGGATGCATTAATAATTTACCTTGGACCAAATTGGACTTGTAACCCTGCTTTAGAAATAGTCTAAGCTACAATTATTGCACCCAATTTCTATGGCATATACTTTGGGACCCTGATCATTAAATGCTGAAAGGATGAGAAATTGATTTTGGAAAGATTATTTTGACCTTGCCTGTGTGAAACTACCTGGATCTACCCATGAATGAAAGTAAAATAGACTTTGATGACTTTCTATTCTGGGATATGTCCCAGTTGTGTTTTCAAAATTTCTTAGTGGAATATCAAGACTGCTTCCATGTCACCGACCATTAAAGCAAACAATCTGCCCTAAAATGGCAACAGAGTTGAACTTCATGTTGTAGTCAGAAAATAAAATCTAAAATTCTCTGTTGCTCTTTCTTATTTGGTCCATTTTCCACATTTGGGCCTTTGTTCTCAGGACAAAATAAAACATATTTTAAGAAAAAGAACCAGCTGTATGAAACTCTCCATGGAATGTATTAATTTCAGGGACACTATGAACTGGATGATATTATTTAATACGTCATATGGTGCCTCAAGTCTAAAGGCATGGGGATTTCCTTAAGAACTGGTACATTTTGCTGTTATATCCCATGTGAATATTGTACTTGATCATCTGTCTGTCTTTGATACACAATCTACTTTAAGCAAATATCCAGAACTTTATGATACTTAGATTTTTTTTGTGAACTGATGGCATCCTTTTCTCCTGTTTTCCCCCCACCCTGACTTATTGGTTATCTTTTATACTCTTACACTTATTTCTAATACCCTTCTTTCTGGGGGAGGGACAAATAAATACACGGAAAATAATAATGAATCTCTAGCACTTATCGCCCTTGGGAACACTAATAAAAATCAATCTCTTTTCTACTTTTTTCCATTTTCCGCAGCATGTAGTATTTAGTATACATTCCATATGGAGTTATGGTTCCAGTAAATAAAATATAGTACAGTATAAACAGTCATACTTCAAGGAAGTAAACAGAAAGCCCTAATCTTATATTTTAAATTACAGTGAATTTAGCTATAAATCATCCTATCATTTGGACAAAATCATATTTCAAATAGAAGTTTTGCTTTCTCCTTTCCAATTAAAGAGAATTGGAATAGTTGTATTGGTCCATTAATTGATATAAGAAGATAATTTGACTCTCAGCTACAAAGAAACAACCTAATCAATATCATAAGCCTATATTCTACACTAAAAGCTTTTGGGAAAGTCCTAATAGTTTTTATGAAATATGTCAGAAACACTAAGGCAAGAACTTCGGTCACACTGCACGTTTCTTTAGGGTTGTGTTTTATCTTTTCCTGGTAGAATAAATTTGCCCCACATCATCACTTTGGAGTCCTTTTAAAACACAGTCTAAACTCTAATATGGGCTGGGTGTGGTGGCTCACGCCTGTAATCTCAGCACTGCAGGAGGCTGAAGCAGGTGGGTCACCTGAGGTGGGGAGTTCGATACCAGCCTGACCAACACAGAGAAACCCCATCTCTACTAAAAATACAAAAATTTAGCCAGGAGTTGTGGTGGGCACTTGTAATCCCAGCTAGGCATTACAGGTGAAGGCTGTAGGCAGGAGAATCACTTGAACCCAGGAGGTGGAGGTTGAGGTGAGCTGAAGTCAGGCCATTGCACTCCAGCCTGGACAACAAGAGCAAAACTGTCTTAAAATTAAATTAAAAAATTAAAATATTTGGGAGTAGTTTAGGTATGTGTGATGTAGTCTCACATGGTCTCTGGTTTCCTCTGCTTTTAGGGTCTATAATTCCTAACACTTCTATTTTTCAAGTTTTTTTTTAATAATATGATATAAATTTTAAACAGACTTAGAGGCTTTGTATTTTATGACATTCTAAGTATCTTTCATAATTTTTGGATTGTCCACAATACCCCCATTTTGAAAAACAACACACATGAGAAGAGTAGATACGTGAAGTAGATGGTGAAAATTTTCAACTTGAATTCAGATCTCTATAGATGTACACACACACACACACACACACACACACACACACACACACACGCTTGTGCGTTCTCTCTCTCTCTCTCTCTCTCTACCTCCCCTTACACAGTAATTCTAAATATTCAGTATAAAAATCTCCAAACCCCTGTGGGTATCTACTTAGTACAGACGGTGCCTCTTAGAATGTTGGATGCACAAAGTGCTTAAATTTTTTTGCCCAACAAGTGTAACCCTTAGTATCAATATTTATTAATTGTAATTACTTTCATTTATACAGCTTTTATCAATTTAAAAAAATCTCCCACACAATTTGAATTCAGCTATTTACACTGTTAAAAAGCCAAAGGCCTCAAGAAATTATCAGTGAGGCAATGGCAGCTAGGAAAATCATGATTTAAGTTTCTCTCTAGTTTCCAACTACCAGGGGCTAATAGTGGTGGATTTAATTATAAAACCTCTGACTCCCTTAAAGCCAACAGTAATTGGCAGGCACTGTCTTTAAAATTCACAATTGCATGTGCTCTGGAAGGAAACCCAGCTAAGCAAATATGTCTTTCTGCTGGCAGATTTGATTTACATAGAAGCCTTTACTTAAACAATTAACAACAGAAAAAGCAATGAATATAATGCCTTAATTGTTTCTACTTCAGGCTGTCTTTAACTGAGACAAGTGTGTGAGTTGATAGTCTATTACAGCATATAGCTTCTCTTAATGGCTTTCCTTGGCTTGTAAAGGCGAAGCAATGAACATCTCTTTGCATTCCATGAATGTGTATATTTATTTTAGACACCCAGAAGTCTCAATGGCAATATTATGATCCCCATGGGTATACTTACAAAATGAGTTTTCCTTACCATGGTGGTGGTTGATGCTAAATAAGACATATTCTTGATGATTTTTTGAATATGACGCATCATTACGCCCACAATCCCAACCACTACTATCCAGCCCCATCATCTCCCACAATAAAAGACATTCGAATCATGGATATTAACACAAGAGGGGGCTCTCAAGTCAGTTCCAGACTTTCAAGTAACTACCATGCCATTTTAAATGCAAATCTGAAATCCACTGACCTTAAATGTCTTTTATGAATAGGGGGTTATTTGAGAGGTAAATCGTATGTGTTGGGGAGTGGGTCCTGATGGAAAAAGAGAAAATAGCAAATAGTAGCTTTGGGATACCTATTTTCGAACTGTGGAAAAGGGAATGAGAGTAATCACTGGGTGTGTGGCAGGTTGTGTGCGAATCACTGAACCTCACTAAGCCAATTGTAAAACTGGAGTTCCTATGTTCCTCTGTGTTACGACTTGCTAGCACATTATTTCCCTCAACCAACACTTAATTTAATTGAAGAAAGTATAAATATGGGAGTGAGGTGGAGGGCAGAAGAGAGTAAATTATGATTCCTCCATTGCTAGACTCTTCATTGTTTTTATAATTACACGTTACCTGAGATTGGTAAACCTAAGAAATCCTACTGAGATTAAAGTGCTGCTGCAGATGAACCTCTTTCTCTGTATTTAGTGACTCCATTTATATATATTTTTATTGTTTCTTATTTGAGAAGCACCTTAGTAAGATGCTTTGAAGATGGCATGGTTGTGTGGAACCTTTTATCCAATAAATACTGTGACTATTATGTTTCTCTTAATGGTTCAAGAAGGTGGATTAATTTTATTATCTCTTCCCTTTAATTCGGGAATGCTGAGAAGATTGAGTTTAATCAAAAATGTCTGGAAAAGTGCCCAATAATGATTTCTTTTATCCACTAGCAACTTGTGGACATTTATTTTTTGGAGCTGTGATCTTTAATTGACAATCTTTCCGGGATTGACTTTTCTTAAGAAAACTGCCGAACTCATTGCCAAATATTACCTAAGTTAAATGGAGAGACATTGTCTGTGACCCATCTGAGTTTAAAAGATAATTTCGAGGTTAGTCCTACCTAGTCACTAAAAGAAAAGATTTCATTGTTCTCAAAAGGTGATGAGGCTCAAGAGAAGATAAAACTGGGTAAAGACAACAAGACCCCTTTTTTAAAAAAACAAAATGACAAGTAAACGAAATTGTGAATCATTATTTAAATTAATGATAGCCCAAAGGCATTGTTGTCAACATTTGATTGCACTGCTATTGATTTGATGTAAATGAAGAAACATAGCAGGAATATGTTCTGGTATCATAATACCAGAACATTATTTATGGCGCAGTGACTACAGGCATACAGGTAGGAAAAAAGAAAAGACCTGGGCTTTTATTTTCATACATAGTTTTACTTAACTAGAAATAATTTTTCTTTTGTGTGTTCAAATTTATCTTTTTTATTTTATCTAAATATAAAACTTTTTAATATAATTATACACACACACACACACACACACACACACCTATATCTATATCTATATTTTTTTTTTTTTTTTTTGAGATGGAGTCTCACTCTGTCACCAGGCTGGAGTACAGTGGTGTCATCTCGGCTCACTGCAACCTCTGCCTCCGAGGTTCAAGCTATTCCCATGCCTCAGCCTCCCAAGTAGCTAGGACTACAGGCATGTGCCACCATGCCTGGCTAATTTTTTGTATTTTAGTAGAGATGGGGTTTCACCACGTTGGCCAGGATGGTCTTGATCTCCTGACCTCATGATTTAACCGCCTCAGCCTCCCAAAGTGCTGGAATTACAGGCATGAGCCACTGTGCCTGGCCTATAATTATATTTTTTAATATAATTTTTTGTATTATAAAAAAACACAAAGTGATATAAACGATCATCTGATTCTCTTCTTTCATGTGAAATTTTGTTTTGTTTTGACTTTTAATACCTGTGAGGCTTTTAAATACTTTGTCTTTGCATGTCTTCCGTGAAACTGTAAAAGTTCTCAACTGATAATGGAGGAGCTCTTGTATTAAACTCAAAGGGGAAGTCTGAACTACAAAATGCTACGGAGAAAATGTTACTGTATCTCTTCTAAATTTAGAATTAATTAGTCCTGAAAATAGTTGAATGTCATATTCACTGTCTTTGGTCTTCCTATGCTTTCTGAGTTCCCCATCAGCTTCAGCTCATGGCAATTATACTTAGAAATGCTATGTTCATTGCTTGCAGAGCACTAGCAAAAATGGGACAACTAACTATTTTTGTTCTTTGCTAAACTGTGAACTGGGAAAAATAAGAGGCATGAAAATTCAATGTCGGCTTATGGTCTCTTTGTGATTTATCAAATTGATTGATTTTAAGATCCATCAAACAGAACAGTGGAAGCAAATTCACAGAGATTATAATATATAAAATCTTTACTCCATAAATGACATATACAAATTGGTATTAAAAGTATTATAAGCATAATTAAGCAAAAGATGTAATCAGACATTTCACAAATGATAGAATTAAAAACAGTTTAAAAATCCATGCAAAAATGTTTCACCTCGTTATAATCAAAGTAAGGCACATTAAACAATGAGTTAGCATGTTGCGCTTATGATATTAGTGAAGATTTTTAAAATGAGATCAGCCTGTGAAGAAGCCCTGCTAGAACAAGAAGAAATTGGCATCACTCTTGGAAAAGCAATTTGGCAATAATGAGACTTAAAATGCTCATAATCTCTTAGTAATTTCAATTCTAGAAAGTTTTTTTGAGAAAATAACCTTTAATACGGAAAAAGCATTGTTCATCTTTCTGTCATACAAAAGTATTTTAAAAAACTGTATACAACATAAATGTTCAGCAATAAACAAATGACTAAACCATAGCTGAATAGATGTCATTTTTGTGCATTCATTTAAAATCATTAGGCAGGCAGAAGTTAGATTAAAAAGGCACATGTTAGTGAAAAAAGTTGCATATATTATGTACATTATTATTGCAGTTATGAAAAGCAAACTAGAATGTATATAAATAAAAACTGAAAGGAAATATATATTTTGTGTTTTTAAGGTGGTAGAAAATATGCATGAATTTTTAATAATATTTCATAGTTCTCCCGCATTACATAATATGCACGTTTTCTCTTGCAACTAAAAGATGTTTATTTAAAAAATTAAAAGTACGTAAAAGAATACGGGAGGAATGAACCATCAACATAGATTCACAACAGCGAGTCAAATGGTTACAACCTTCATGATTAATCACACAGCAACTGAATTTTCACTGATAATTGATTGCTTTCTGGAAAATACTGTAGTGCCTAATCTCTGAGGAATTAGAATTACACCTATCCTGTTTAATAGCTAAACTAAACTAGAGAGAAAGGCCACAGACGCTTCTTTAAAAATAACGAGTACTTCACATGGCGTAATTATCAATGAACACTTACTAAAGAGCTGTAATTAGATTCACACTCTAAAACTGTCCACATTTTTCTTTCAAAAGAAAAACATCAATTTATACTCATTAACATATTTCAAAATATATTTTAATTACACTAAAAGTTATCCAACATTTAAAAAATAACTACTTTCTAAATACTAAGGGTCCTCTCATTAAGACTTACAAGTGAAGTGAATTTTTAGACATACAAATAGGACAAAAAATGTTAAGTGCCACTTACCTGACATGCTTCTTTTTTCAGAGAAATCCTTAACTAGCCATAAGACAATGTATAGATTAAAAATCCTCTCAAACTTATTTTCCTAGGTAATGTTGCTCTGTTATGTTAAGAGCAGCATGACAATAACACCTGTCTTTAGCTGTGCTTCAGACTTCTTTCTCTTCTGTTTCTTAAAATCTTTTGTGTGTACTGTTTCAGTTACAAACAGGAAATGTGGTGATGGAGGTGTCTCAAGTTTTGATCTGAAAACAATAGACTTTCATTGTGTAACGTGGGAAGAAAAATCCCACACGCCTTTGTAATCTGACATTTGAATTTTTGTCAATCCCTGATTCTAATTGAAAAATAAATCAATCAAGGTATGGATTAAACTAGGAAGGATCTTCCTATCTCTGGAGGGATTCCAGTTATCTCCTCACAAGTGAATTCACATGGAAACAAAGTAAGATACACTGGAATGATGAGTAAGTAGTAAGCAACCCCTGGGTGTGCTCAGTGATTGTATTTTCTTGAGCCATGATGGAGTACAGGGAATTAATATATTTTGAGCACTTAACGTGTATCAGTTGCCTTCTGTACATGATCTTACTGGGAGACTAGATGCCTGCTTTATTTCCTGACAATCCTCACCTTGTCAGCATGAGTTTCTCTTTCCAATCTAAAGCCACCTGACAATAATCTCCAGTTCTCAACTACCATCCCAGAGTCTTAATAGCAGCAGTTCTTACATGTTGGTGGACCTAAGTATGCTATGTGAATGCTAGTTTAAAATCCTGGACCCGTCTGAATCAGACTATCTGGGGTGAAGCAATAGAATCTGCATTTTAACAAGCAGATTTTCTGAGTGAATTTTAAATTACATATATTGAATATGGCAAAATATATTATTTTAAAATAGATGTTCTGGACAATGCTTTCGGAAACTCATATATGGAATAGAATCTATCTTATTCATTATTAAAATTTCATGACTCGAATTATGCACACCAGCACATCGTAGGTCTCAATAAATATGCTCAGTGATTGAACAAACAAAACAGTGAATGTCTTCTGCTTTACTTTTCCTCCATTATAGAAAACTCCCTAGTAAGCAAAGTACAGTGCATCTTATCCTTTGGACAAAGCTAGCTAAACACTAACAAATTTTTCCATTTCAATCACTTCCCCTCCAAAATATTTTTTTGGTGAGTCATTGACTCAGTGGCTGTAAGACTGAAAGAGACCTTGGAGATCCTCTGGTCTAATCTTTAAAAAGCATTTTAAAGTATGTTCCATAGAACACTCAGCCTTTAAGAGACTCAGAAGACGAATGTTTCTTCAACAAATATATTTGGAAAAACTACATAGTTTTATTTTTACCTCTATAGATACATATTATTTTTTTTTTTTGAGACGGAGTTTCGCTCTTGTTACCCAGGCTGGAGTGCAATGGCGTGATCTCGGCTCACCGCAACCTCCGCCTCCTGGGTTCAGGCAATTCTCCTGCCTCAGTCTCCTGAGTAGCTGGGATTACAGGCACGTGCCACCATGCCCAGCTAATTTTTTGTAGTTTTAGTAAAGATGGGGTTTCACCATGTTGACCAGGATGGTCTCGATCTCTTGACCTCGTGATCCACCCGCCTCGGCCTCCCAAAGTGCTGGGATTACAGGCTTGAGCCACCGCGCCCGGCCCTATAGATACATATTAAAGGCCTAGGTAAGTCCTGTGAAAAGGAAACCCAAATAATATTTTTATCAGAGTTTTTAAAAACTTATTTGGCCAGAGAACTCTTTGTTCAGCAGCTAACCATTAGCAGAGTAACAGGTTTTATGAAGCAGGCCTAGATGCTCACAGACCAAGACTTCAGGGAATAGCAGTCTCAGGCTCATGTAGGGATCAGAGGACAGCAAAGAATCAGAAGGCTTCATCCTAGAATTAGATGAAACATAGGAATGAAGACTGCTGAAAAGTTGAATCCCAGACAGTCAGAAAGGTTTGGGTACCTGAGACATCAGTTGGAGAGGAGAGGGCCTAGTTATGGCCTTGAGGAGTTGAGCTTTGGTCCTGAAAGAGGGTAACTGGTAAGAAAAGTAGAAGTCCTAGGCTCAAGCGAGAACTACAGAGGTTACCTAAGCAAGACCTTGCAATATGGGCAAAATAGATGCCCACAACTGGAGCATACAGAGGGCATTGGAAAGAGAAAGGGTTTCAAGACTGAAAATTTGGGTGCTAGCATTCCCTTGTTAGAACAAAAATATTGCAGAGGATGGGGAATTAAGGAAGAAGGATGCTTTCATCCTGGCTGACCCATAAAGCGCAATTCAAGAAAAAAAAATGGTGTTTAATTATTAGTGGCTGTGAATGCAGAGAAGGTCAACTCAGCAAGAATGACTCAGACAAAAATGCAGGAACTCTGTGGTTAGCTCAGAAGTACCTCTCGGAGCAGCCCAACAGGAAGTGAGACCCAAAGCAAACCCACCTGTCGGGAGAGGAGCTGTCTAAGGGCTTCCCTGCCTCAAGTGTAGACTTTACACACACAGCTGCAGGAAGCTGGGGAAGGCAAGAGCAGAAGAGACATAAGGAAGGATATGTCTTGCTTCAGAGAGAGCCTGAAGTACCTGTTGAGTGATTCCCTAATGGCTTAAAAGGGTTAATGTACATCCTCTGCATGATTGACATCTGTAAATGGTAAAAACTTTGGCTGCTAATCTGAATCACTTCACAGTTTCTAATTACTATAATATTTTTGAGAAGTGATCTTCATTACAGTGTTCCATTCCATAGATTTAAATAATCTATGGAGATATAACAAGATTGTCCAAGGTCACACAGGAAGTCCGTGCCTGCACATTAGATAACTCCATAGATGTTTGAAATTTGCCAGGAAAAAAAAAATAGCTTTTCATTAAATATAGATGGCTGAGCACATGGAGACATTATCAGAATATAAAAAAGCATATGGATATATGTTTTTTTATAAGACACATTAGTAAGTGCATTCAGAGATTTGAATGATGGCTTCATGAGCCATGTTTAAATAATAAATAAACACGAGGCCTCTGTAGTATTTTTTAATGAGATGGATTATCAAAATGGAATTTCAAAGATAGCTAGACTAAGCAGAAATGTCTCAACAAACTTAACGCAGTTAGAGATGTAGGAAATTTTGTGGGGAGGTTGTGATGGGTACCTGCCAAGAAATAAAAATATTAAGGCCAACAAAATTGAGGTTTTGTTGCCAAAAGAAAATGAAAAACATGTCAAAATGGCAGCTGCCATTCAGAGTTTCAGAAAAATGGGTCAGAGTGTAGAAAGAGGCCCCTTTTTTCAGGCTTCTTTTTAAATGATCATCTATCATTTTTATAATTAACCTTTATTACTATATTTTTTATATCTATGTGTGTGTATATATATTATATATATAGAGAGAGATAGTATGAAGGTTTTCAGACAGTTGAATAGGTGTAATAATTTACAAATGTATTTAGCTATTTAAATTACAGTAACATGCACGAGTGTTAGAATTTGAATAACAGATGTGTCCTTATTTTAAAGGCTCTTTATAATATGTTTTATTGAAACACTACTTACCTATCTGTACTTTTTCTTTATTCGGCTGAATTGCTGTTTAGTCATACTGAAGCTAGCACAACGTAAGCAAACAGCTTAATGAGAGAAAGGAGGGAAGGGGCCGCCTGTGCTGTTAATTTCACATGTGCAATGCTACTTTCACATGTGGAATTATTCAAAATTGATTATGAGGTTGCAATTGCATCTGATTAGGCTATATTAATATTTATATTTTCATTGAGTTTAGACTATAAGGTCCTCCAGAAAGCACAGTTATCCAGACAAAAAAGATAAAAGCACATTAAAAGCAATAGAACAATGTATAGACTTAGCATCAGATTTTTCTGTATTTTTATTACAAGCATCACGCCTTACAGAACCAGAGGTCTTAAAAATTAAACACTAAAAATCATAGATAGAAAAAGTTCAGAAACAGTAGAGAAAAATGTCTAATAGCAGATAGTCTGCTTTCCTACAAGTGAGAGGCTGAAGGACCCAGGTTTTCTAGAAGACAAAAATTTGCCCCATTTTACCATTTTCTTTTTGTTTGTTTGTTTTGTGTGTTTTATTTTTTATTTTAATTATATCTTAAGTTCTGGGGTACATATGCAGATCTTGCAGGATTGTTACATAGGTATACACATGCCATGGTAGTTTGCTGCCTCCATCCCCCCATCACCTACTTTAGGTATTTCTTCCAATGTTATCCCTCCCCAATCTTCCCACCCCCCCATAGTATTGGGAAAACCAGCTAGCCATGTGCAGAAAGCTGAAACCAGATCCCTTTCTTACACCTTATACAAAAATTAACTCCAGATGGATTAAAGATTTAAACATAAGATGTAACACCATAAAAATCCTAGAAGAAAACGTAGGCAATACTATTCAGGACATAGACATAGGCAAGGACTTCATGACTAAAACACCAAGAGCAATGGTAACAAAAGCCAAAATAGACAAATAGGATCTAATTACACTCCAGAGCTTCTGCACGGCAAAAGAAGCAATCATTACAGTGAACTGGCAACCAACAGAATGGGAAAAAATTTTTGCAATCTACCCATCTGACAAAAGGCTAATATCCAGAATCTACAAAGAACTAAAATTTACAAGAAAGAACCCCATCAAAAAGTGGGCAAAGGATATGAACAGACACTTCTCAAAAGAAGACATTTATGCAGCCAACAAACATATGAAAAAATGCTCATCATCACTGGTTGTTAGAGAATGCTAATCAAAACCACGTTGAGATACCATCTTATGCCAGTTAGAATGGCGATCATTAAAAAATCAGGAGACAACAGATGCTGGAGAGGATGTGGAGAAATAAGAATGCTTTAACCCTGTTGGTGGAAGTGCAAACTAATTCAACCATTGTGGAAGACAGTGTGGCGATTCCTCAAGGATCTAGAAATAGAAATATCATTTGACCCAGCCATCCCATTACTGGGTATATACCCAAAGGATTATAAATTGTTCTATTATAAAGACATATGCACATGTATGTTCACTGTAGCACTGTTTCTAGGTAAATAGTTAACATGTTCACTGTGGAACATGTTCACTGTTTACCTGGAAACAGCAAAGACCTGGAACCAACCCAAATGCTCATCATTGATAGACTGGATAAAGAAAATGTGGCACATATAAACAATGGAATACAATGTAGCCGTAAAAAAAGGATGAGTTCACATCCTTTGCAGGGACATGGATGAATCTGGAAACCATCATTCTCAGCAAACTGACACAAGAACAGAAAACCAAACACTGAATGTTCTTGCTCATAAGTGCGTGTTGAACAATGAGAACGCATGGACACAGGGCGGGGAACATCACACATTTTACCGTTTTCTCGGTAGCGCCCTAGAGGAAATACTATCAGCAAACCTAAAGCGTTCTGAGAAATCTTGTTCTCATTTGAAACACAACTGATTCAAACAAAGTAAACCAGCTTATTTACTATAGCACTTCTCAGAGACTATATGCAATTTCTCTTCTTAAGGAAAGGATACATTATACAATATTTTAAAGTATTCCATAAGAGTTACATCCCTTTATTTTTAAAGCATTTTACAAGACTACTGTTATAAAGCATATGTTTAGAAAACACGGGACAAGGCAACTTTTTCTTCCTGTTGAACTGGCTCTTATTCTCTGGCCTCCTCTCACATTTAGGGCCTGGCTTACCTGAGGAGCACCATGATTGTGTTAACTGCAACATCTGAATGTGATTTTTTTTTTTTTTTTTTAGACGGAATTTCCCTGTCACCCAGGCTGGAGTGCAGTGGTGAGATCTCGGCTCACTGCAACCTCAGCCTCCCAGGTTCAAGCAGTTCTCCTTCCTCAGCCTCCTGAGTAGCTGGGACTATAGGCATGCGCCACACCCAGCTAATTCTTTTTTATTTTTAGTAGAGACAGGGTTTCACTGTGTTAGCCAGGATGGTCTCGATCACCTGATCACCTGACCTCGTGATCCACGCGCCTTGGCCTCCCAAAGTGCTGGGATTACAGGTGTAAGCTACCCCGCCTGGCCCTGAATGTGAATTTTTATCATTAGAGACGGTTTTCTTAAGATTAAAAAAGAATCAGTTTTTACAACTCAAATGCCCTAGGACACAATTAGCATCCTCAGAATAGCTTACAGAGTGAGTCTAGTTCTAGTGAGTCCTCTGCCAGATAAGATATGTGATAGACTGATTTTGATCAAAATAAGAGATGTGGTACTAGACTATTTTAGGAGAAGGGACATAGTAGTTGAAGGACCCCAGGGAGTAGGAGCATTGAGTGGAAACAGGAACGCTAAGAAGTGAGGCACCAGTCAGGGTTGTGGCCGGCAACAGATACTAACAGTCAAGCGGTGGTAGAATAAGTTAAATGAAAAGAATACATTTAGGATGGTGCAGGCAGGGCTAGCAGGAAGCACAAGGGAAAGTGAAGCCCTTCTGGGTTAACAATAGACGGAGCCAATCCCCACCCCAGGCTCAAGAGACTTGGAGGAGTATCAGTGACTGGAAACCAGTAAGCAGCTGTGGAAGAGCTGCCTACCAAGAGCTATGGCTTTCAGAAAAACAAAACCAAAAGTGAAATAACAACAAAAAACAGCCATTGTCATGTTACGACCCGGCAAGAAGAAAACTGAGGAAAAAAAATCTCAATTTTGCTTCCTCTGCCTTCCATTCTTCCACCCATTTTCCTCAATGGCCAAACCCAATAGTCAGACAAAAAGGCAGCCCTGATTATCCAGTCCACAGAATTTGGCCTTGCAAGGCTCAAAGATGGTAAAGAAGAAGAGAGAGTGAGCCTGGAGTGGTAAACATGTGAGTAAGAGGGGTAAAAAATGAGCTTAAGTTTAGGTAGTTATCTGTTCTGCTTAACATGGACTTCAAAATTTTATAGGTAGATTCATTTTCCAGAGCACAGAAGAGTAAGAACAACCTATTTTTATATTTTGAACTAGATTCATCAGGGCAATTTTACTAACCCTAAAACAATACCTGAGATGTCTTAACATTTAGCTGGTTCTGCATAGTAGAACAAAACTAAAATAAAATTTGTCCATAGATTGTATAAAAATGTTGGTAGGGGGATATAATAATGGAAACTATATACAAAATTTTTTTCCGTGTTGAGGAAAGATATAAATTTTTAAAGTGAGAAGACTCAGAGTCAGAGAGAATAAAAAAACAGTAAGGTAGGCCGGGCGTGGTGGCTCAAGCCTGTAATCCCAGCACTTTGGGAGGCCGAGGCGGGTGGATCACGAGGTCAAGAGATCGAGACCATCCTGGTCAACATGGTGAAACCCCGTCTCTACTAAAAATACAAAAAATTAGCTGGGCATGGTGGTGCGTGCCTGTAATCCCAGCTACTCAGGAGGCTGAGGCAGGAGAATTGCCTGAACCCAGGAGGCGGAGGTTGCGGTGAGCCGAGATCGCGCCATTGCACTCCAGCCTGGGTAACAAGAGCGAAACTCCGTCTCAAAAAAAAAAAACAAAAAACAGTAAGGTCAATGTTATAGATGGTTAGTATTTGAGGAATCTAAATCAAAGGTTTATGAGAATATTATGTACTATTCTTGCAATTGTTTAAAAAACTTCGAAATTATGTCAAAATAAAAGTTTGCAAATGTATGTAAATTACTTAGAACAGTGTCTGGTACCTGTGAAATACTCAGCAAATGCTAGGTGCCAATGCTGTCAGTGTTACCCTGACAAAGAAAATCATATAAAGGCATTCTAAGACAAGATAACTGCAGAAAAATTATTCCTCATAAACACAGATAGCAAAAATTTTAAATGAAATTTTAGCAAGTCAAAGCTAGTAATGCAATAAAAGGATAATATGTAGTAACCGAGTGAGGTTTATCCCAGGAATGAAAAGGTGGTCCAAATTAGAAAATCAATCAATGTATGTTACCAGATTAACAGACTAAAAACGAGCAATCAAAAAACATGTGACCATCTTAACAGTAGAAAAATGATTTGATAAAATCCCAGTGTGTGTTCCTGACTAAATAAAAATCAAGCTCTGAGAAAACTCGGACTAGAGACTTCCTCAAGATAATTCAGAGTATTTACAAAAACCCTACAACTCACGTCATCTTTAATTATAAAATACCAAATATTTTTCCCTAAAATTGGTACAAGACAAGAATATTCTCTCTCACCACTTTAATTCAACATTGTACTGGAATTTTTAGCCCAAGCAATAAGTAAAGAAATTAAATGTATATGAATTAGAAATGAAGAAAACCTGGCTTACAGATGATGTCATTCTATGGAATCTACAAAAATATCTGCTAGAACTAATTACCAAGTGTAGCATAGTGTCAGGATACAAGAATAATATACAAAAATATTAATTGTATTTTTAATACTAGCAACAAACAATGAGAAATTGAAATTAAATTAGAACAGAAATGAGATCAGTAGGTTTGGGGGACAGAGATTGACTTCAAAAGAATACAAGGAAGCTTTTTGGGGAAAATTTTAAATGGTGAATTTCTACTGTGTCTAAAGTATACCTCAAATCTCACTTTTAAAATGCTAAGAAAAAAATAAGCTATGAGTCCATTCTGGTAAACACACTAACAACTGAATAAATGAAAAGAGAAAATTATTTCTTAGAATCGAATGCCAACTAAAAATTGAAAAAGAAATGATGGAGTTAGAAAATCTACTATTTCATGACTATCAAATTAGTAACTGATTCAGAAAAAAATTGTCATTAGATGCTAAAGTAATATATGAATAATTAATAAGCAGAGATATTTAGTCTTAAAATGTCTTCCTACAAATTATTTATGAATTTTAAAAAATCCATTAACTTGCACTTTGGGAGGCTGAGGTGGGTGGATCACGAAGTCAATAGATCGAGACCATCCCGGTCAACACGGTGAAACCCCGTCTCTACTAAAAATACAAAAAATCAGCTGGGCCTGGTGGCACGTGCCTGTAATCCCAGCTACTCAGGAGGCTGAGGCAGGAGAAGTGCCTGAACCCAGGAGGCGGAGGTTGCGGTGAGCCGAGATCGCACCATTGCACTCCAGCCTGGGTAACAAGAGCAAAACTCCGACTCAAAAAAAAAAAAAAAAAAATCCATTAACTTAATGTAGATAATTCTAACAGCTATAACCTTAACTAAGCATCAAAGTTAGTGTTACCAAAAATGAGAAAACCAAAATCATGCATCTCCTGATATAGTGTATTGATAAGTATTTTTCTGGTATTCTTGTGAAAATTGCCAAGCTTTGATCAATCATGAAGTATCAGACATGTTCAAACTGAGAGGCATAATACAAAAATAACCATCCCACATCCCTCAAAAACATCAAGTTCAAGAATGACAAAAAATGCTGATTTGAATGTTCCAGATTAAAGCAAACTAAGGAGACACAACAAGTAAAGGTGAAGCATAATCTTACATTGGATCCTGGGCTGTGGGGAAAAATAACCATAAAGAACATTATTGGGACACTTGCTACAGTTTAATACAGACAGGTAGATAATATATCAAAGTTAAATTTTCTGATTTTTGATAAGATGGTTATTAAATAAAAAGTCTTTTAGGAAATATACACTAAGGATTGAGAGATTGAGGAGTATAATCTCTGCAATTTATAATCAACTTCCAAATACGTGCAAAGAAAGAGGGAGAAAGAGAAAGAAAATATTTTCACCCCAAAGCAAAGTGGTGAAAATGCTAATGATTGGTGTATTTGGACAAAGGGTTTAAGCAACAACTTTGTGCTATCAATTTATGTGCTGTGATTTAACTACAGTTCAAAAGAAAAGTTGTAATGTTAAGCTATTAGTTTATTTTTATTTTTTTGAGACAGGGTTTCATTGTGTTGCCCAGTCTGGTCTCAAACTCCTGTCCTCAGGTGATCATCCTGCCTCAGCCTCCCAAGGTGCAGGTATTACAGGTGTGAGCAACCACTCTTAGCCAGCTGTTAATAATTAAGACAATTAAAGCAGTGAATTAAACAGCCAACTCAATAAGTTATAGATCTACAAAATCTAAAGAAAATTGAAATACGAATTAGTCAAGATAAAAGCAATAATAAATTAGAAAACAGCAAAAAGATCTTCCTAGTAAATAGATCTAAAAACCTAATTTTTGAGACACCTAGCATTGAAATAGATAAAATTATTGGCTATTCAAGTGTAGTTACAGTGAAGAAAGTACAGATATACAAAATAAGAAATGAGAATGGGAAATTAATATAAAAAGGAAATTGACAAAATTTTAAGTGTACATTGTTTAACTCCAGGCAATTATATTTGAAGACCTAGTTGATAGATTTCTTAGAAAAATGTAAATTATCAAAACTGACACCATAAGAGACACCTAAACAGGAAAACTCTCATGAGATTGAGAAAATATTATAGTAAAGATCTACTCATTAAAATGTGACAGCTCTTCACTATTGGAAATCTTTTTAGTGTTTGAATACTGAACATGATGCTAATTTGGCTCAAGGCAGAGGTTCGGTATAGATGTATATTTGGATAAACAATTATAGAGACAACAGGTATGTGGAAAAGATATTGTTATTATCATGTTAAAGAAATAACTTTCAAATCCTCTATTTTTAATCAGAATTATGTTATATATATAATTTTATACATAAGTCAAATAGAAGGAGAGCGATCTTCTGGTAATAATGGCATGAATAGATTATAGAATTTCCCTTTGCAGAAAACAAGTATAAAACTGGGGGAAAGTATCTTAAACAACTATCTAGAAATTGACCAAAGGCAGACAACAAATTGTGAAATGTTTATTCCTGGAATATTGCTGCAGTTTCAGGTAAGAATGCAATACTGCATGGCCTTCTAGCCTGGGCTGCTACATCCTCACTCCCCTCCTTTGTCCTTAATCCTACATTGCTTGGTAGGATGGCATCCTTGATTTGGAGTCAGGTAAGAATAACACAGGAAAACCCATACATTGCTGGCTAAAAGTGGCAGTGTCCATTAGGAATGAATGGTCAAGGACCATAATTTTGCTAGTTCTAAGTTGCAGATTTGGTTTGGAGGAAAGGCTCACCAGAAACAAATTTGATAAGAGATATGGCAGGGCTAAGGTAAGCTATCCACACATCCCTGTCTGCTAAACTATGCATGCTGTAGAAGAAACCCAAGAAGGCCTTATAGGAATAAGAAAGCCATGGCAGATGTGAAAGCTGGCCGCAACTTTGAATGTTTTCTTTCAGTCCACATGTAGCTCAGTAGGCAAAGGTTGGGGAAGGCTTGGGGAACTGAGGTGTCTGCTAAAATCACTGGCTGACCACTAAACTATACAGACACAGAGGTGGCCACAAGGCAGCAAGACTAAGAAAAAAGTTTAAAAACTCTCAGCAGAAACGTTGTTGGCCCCACTTTGTGGGAAAAAGAGATTATGTAGTTTAAGTTGAAGCAAGTTACTAAAACAAAGACACATGCACAGACACACACACAAAAACCAATGCACCTTTGAAAAATAAAATTGAATGCAAAAGTGCAACAATCTATTATTGAAAATTTTAATTTTCACATATGCATTACAAGATATGCAAAAAAACAGAAAAGTATGACCCATACTCAGAAAAAATAAAGGACAAAAGTAGACAATAGAAACTGACTCTGAGGAACCCAGATGTTGAATTCAGCAGACAAAGACTTCAAAGAAAATTTACAAATTTGTTGAAAGAATTTAAAAAATGTTCAAAGAATTGAAAGGAAATAAGCAATCAATGAATTACTTAATGGAAAATTCAGCATAGAAATAGAAACTACACAAAAGAACCAAATTGACATTTTAGAATTGAAACGTATAATAAAGATTTTTAAAATTCACTAGGTGAACTCAACAGCAGAGTTCAGATCACAGAAGACTCAGTGATTTAGAAGATAGATTAATAGAAACAGTTTCTATTAATTAAGCTATTAAGCTCAAGGAGAAAAAGGTTTGGAAAAAGGGAATCGAATCCCAGAGATCTACCGACAGCTTCAAGAATTCCAGCACATGTTTACTGTGGATTATAAAAGGAGGGGAGAGAAAGAGACAAAATCATTTGAAAATATAACGGCTGAAAACTTTCCATTTTGATGAAGAACATCTACTTCCATACCCAAGGAACTCAATGAACACCAACGAATACACACTCACAAAGGAGAACACACCTAGACAAAACAAGAATTGACAGAATTCACTGGTAGCTGACCTTACCTACAAGGAAAAAGAAGGAAAGTTCTTTTGGCTGATAGAAAGGACACAGACAGTAACTTCGATCCATAGGAAGAAAGGTAGATCAAAGGGAATATTTGAGTAAATGAAAAGATTGTATGTGTGCACATATACCTTTTCTTATGCTTTCTTAAATGCTTTAAAATAAGAACATGGTTTAAAGTAATAATTATAACACAGTATTCATTTTATTTGTGATGATTTTCTGTGTATGACATAAATAACAAAGGGATGAGGAAAGACGAAATGGAGCTTCACTGGTGCAAATTTGCTGTATTTTATAAAGTTAAGTCAGTACTAATTTTAAGTGAATTGTGAAAGTTAAATATTATAATCTCTAGAGCAACTAATTTTAAAAAATCATTAAAAAAATAGTCAAATCAGGCATGGCAGCACACAGCTGCATTCCCAGCTACCCCAGAGGCTGAGGTGGGAGGATCCCTTGAATACAGGAGTTCAAGAATACAGTGAGCTGGGAACACATCACTGTACTCAAGGCTGGGTGACAGAATGAGATCCTATCTCAAAAAAATACAGCCACAATATCAACAGAGGAGTTAAAAATGTTATTCAAAAATACCAAAGAAGACAATGAAAGAGGAACAAAAAAGACATGAGATATATAGGAAACAGCAAAAGGGCAGATAATTTTTTTTCCCCATTTATTTATTTTATTGCATTTTAGGTTTGGGGGTACATGTGAAGAACATGCAAAATTGTTGCATAGGAACACACGTGGCAGTGTGATTTGCTGCCTTCCTCCCCATCACCTACATCTGGCATTTCTCCCCTTGCTATCTCTCCCCAGCTTCCCACCCCCCACCATTCCTCCCCTATTTCCCCCCCAACTGACCCCAGTGTGTAGTGCTCCCCTCCCTGTGTCCATGTGTTCTCATTGTTCAACACCCAAAGGGCAGATAATTTTAACTATAGTCATATGTCATTTAATGACAGGGATACATCTGAGAAATGTGTCATTAGGCGATTTTGTCATGCAAATATCACAGTGTACTTACACAAACCTAGATGTTACAGCCTCCTACACACATAGGCTGTGCTGTATGTAGCCTATTGCTCCTAGGCTACAAATCTAGAGAGCATATCACTGTACTGAATACTGTGGGCAAAATGTAACACAATGGTAAATATTTTGTGTATCTAAACATCTAAACACAGTAGGGTTACATTAAAAACACAGTATTATTTTCTTACAGGACCACTGTCATTTATGATCAGAATGTCATTATATAGAAAATGACTGTATATTAATGATAGGGTTTGGCTCTGTGTCCCCAACCAAATCTCGTATCAGATTGTAATCCCCACGTGTGAAGGGAAGGACCTGGCGGGAGATGATTGGATCATGGAGGCAGTCTCCCCTATTCTGGCTTCATGATAGTGAGGGAGTTCTCATGAGATGTGATGATTTAAAAGTGTGCACTTGCTCTTTACTCGCTCGCTCTCCTACTGCCTTGTGAAGAAGGTACCTGCTTCCCCTTTTCCTTCTACCATCATTGTAAGTTTCCTGAAACCTTTCTAGCCATGCCAAACTGTGAGTCAGTTAAACCTCTTGTTTATAAATTACTCTATCTCAGGTCATATCTTTATAGCAGTGTAATAATGGATTAATACAATTAATAACACATTAAATGTGAATAGACTGAACACTCAATCAAAAGGCATAGGTAGGATGGGTTAAAAACCAAGATCTTACTATTTGTCTGTAAAAGATGCACTTTAAATTCAAAGACACAAATAGGTTAGGGCACAAGAATGAAGAAAGATAGGCATGCATTCAGTAACAATAACAGTTAAAATGGTTATATTGGTATGAGATAAAATAGACTTCAAGATGAATTTTGCTAGACATGATCTTCTCAATAAAATTTTATAATGATAAAAGGTTCAATACATCAGAAATGTATAACAATTATAAATATATAGGCTCATAACAACAGAGCCCTAAAGCAAACAAAGCAAAATGTTTACAGAAGTTAAGAAGAAATAAAAACTATAGCAGCTATAGTTGGAGATTTAACCATTTGTGTCACATTAACTGATAGCAAAACTAGGGTGAAAACCAGTAAGGATACAGAAGACTTGAACAACGCTGCTAACTTTTAAGACCGAATTGACGTTTAAAGAGTATTCCACATAGCAACAGCAAATTACAAATTATTCTCAAGCACACATGAAAGAATCTTCAGCATAGACTGTATGACAATTCCTAAAGCAGGTGCCAAAAAATTTAAAGGATTAAAATAAGTTTTTTTTTTTTTTTTTTTTTTTTTGAGACAGTCTTGTTCTATTGCCCAGGTTGGAGTGCAGTGGTGTGATCTCAGCTCACTGCAACCTCCACCTCCAGGGTTCAAGCAATTCTCCTGCTTCAGCCTCTCAAGTAGCCACAGTGCCCAGCTAATTTTTGTATTTTTAATAGAGACGGGGTTTCACCCTAATGGCCAGGCTGGTCTTGAATTCCTGACCTTGTGATCAGCCTGCCTCAGCCTCCCAAAGTACTGGGATTACAGGCATGAGCTACCGCACCCAACCTAATAAATAAGTCTTTTTTTATAATAATAAAATTAGAAATTTATATTAGAAAAATAATTGGAAAATCTCCAAATATTTTGGAATTGAATGACAGATTTCTAAAAAACAGATTAGTCAAAGAAGAAATCAAAAGATAACTTGTAAAACACTTTAAAAGAAAATAAAAACACAGCATATCAAAATTTATGGTACGCAGCTTAGCAAGGTTTAGTGGGAAATTCATAGTATGAAATGCTTGTATAATTAGAGAAGAAAAACCTCAATCATATCTTTTACCTTGATAAGCAACAAGGAAAAAGTAAAACCCAAACTAGAAAAAAGAAAATAATAAAGATCAGAGCACAAAACCATGAAATAGGTATAGAAACATAACAGAAAAAAATGGATGGAACCAAAAGCTAGTTTTTTTGTAAAGTTCCATAAAATTAATAAACATTAAGTACAAACCATATAAGAGAAGAATGATAAGGAAATGTTGTGAACAACTTTCTTCCTAAAAACTTAACACTTAGATGAGATAAATTCCTAGAAAAACACAAATTACAAAACTGATTCAGAGGTAACAGAAAAATGGAATAGATTATCTAAGTAAGTAATCTGATTAGTAATTAAAAATAAGGGACAAAAGACTTCTGTGAAAAAGATTTTACTTTGTGAAAATTCCATGTTATTTGAATCTTTACTACGATTGGGATGTAGTCCTGAATGGTTTATGTAGTAACAAATGTGCCTATCTCTGCTACCTATAGTTGTTAGGGGTTCAGTTTAATAAACTCATAGAACACATTAGGGTTCACCCAGCTCCTGGTTTCTTTTTTTTTTTTTTTTTTTTTTCGGATTTTTTTTTTTTTTTTTTTTTGTAAAATGGCTGAACTAAATTAGGCCTTTTTTTCCCATTTGCTCTTTATAGTGAAACTGAGAACGAAACTATTTACTGTTTATACATGAGAGCTAAAAGTATTTCCAGAAATTTAAACAATTTAAAAAATTTCTTCTGCAGAGATGCAAAGCATCTCAAGTAATGCTGGAATGAACACATGTCTTAAATTCAATGGAGTAAGCTTTTAGATTGAAGAGGACCTGTCATTTCACCCAAGCTGAAGACAATAGCCTTATGCTCGTGTGTGCTCTGTCTTGGCTGCTGCTTGTGTTTGAAACCTTTCCTGTGGGATCAGCACAGCAAAGTGCAACTTACCAAATGGTTTAATGACTGGTTAATTCTTTCTTCTCCCAATGGAAAAGCAATGGCAGCACAACAGTAGACTGCTGGCTTGACAATCTTAAAACATGAGCCTTTGCACATGTAGATTTATCATATTTGGGTATATGACTAAGCAAGTCAATGAACTTTTTAGCAGTTTAATTTGGTCCTGAGAATGCTGCAGTCTTTATTATCCCTTTTGCATTAATCTACTTTTCTAACCACCTTTTAAGCTTCAATTTTTAACACTAGTATACAACAAGCCTTTGAAATCACTGATCTGTTTGTTATTGAACTCTAAAGCATTTGATACTTCTTGCCTTAACAGTTTTGAAAACCACACACACACACACACACACACACACACACACACACACACAACTCTGTAATACAGTAAGCCAAAAGTTTCATCCTATCTTGCAGTTTACCTATCTGATCTCTGTAATTATAGTTCTCTCATTTAAAATATACTATTTCAATCTAATTTTTACATTTCAAAAATTATCTTCAGTAGTCACTAAGTATATTTTCTGTGGAGCTATTTCTGAGAATGTTATTTTTCAGAATGTGAGACTATATATGTACATGTATAATCTTGTGACTTTAAAGTCTGTTTTCAGATACCTTATGTAAATACTTGTAAAAAAATTTGTGTAATTTTGTGATAATGTAGTTTCCCAAAAAATTTCTTTCGAAGGTATTATGCTGTTAGTAGATGTGTAGAACTGTTTCTGTTTTCTGCACTTGCCATTGCAGCTGTCTTCACTGTCCATACCCACCACGTTCATCCTGTCACAAAAGGCAAGGAAACCGGGAACTTTACCAAAGTAGCACTGAGCCTGAGACGCTTGTATTATGAAGCTTTTCAAACTAAATTCACTTAAAAATTAAAAAGCAGAATTAAATATTTTCAGCAGCCTCTGTACCTCTGGCCAGTCCTGTTTTCATGGTGGATTATGAACATTATATGATCTTTGGGAAAAGGAAAAGCAGTTCAATTTACAGAATAATGACAACTGCCTCACTGTATCTCTCCACTCACACAGCAACCGTGTAGCCCCGTAAGCTGCAGCACCATCACTAACCATGACGTCAGTGTCATATGCCGATCCTCACAACAGCAGTGCACAAACATGCCCCAAATCGTTTCACAGAATTTAGCTCTTCTTTAAGCTGTCTTCGCGTAGTAAAAACAAAGCAGAAACACCCAATGTTAAAATCACTTAATAAACTTACAAACTTGAAAAATTAGACAATTTGGTTAGGCAATAAACTTCATATTATGAAAAAAATATATTCCAAGTTTCAAAGATTTGACGTTCTGTAGAGTATTCATCAGTAGATGGAAACTTCCAAACTGCATGATCTTCTGCCAGGTAGGACTGAGTGTTATTCGTTGGTTTGAGGTCGAATCCATTTCGAGGCATGTTGTGGTGGTACATTAATGGTGGGATGGGAGAATGTGCAGTCCGGTCTCGTACACTGAGTGTTAAACCTACAGGTATTGATCAACTTACCACCTATGCAACTTACGACCATTCGACTTTACGACCACAATCGCTAGCCACGACTGCTCTGCGTCTGGCAGCGCAAACGTTGCCCAGCTGGGCGTACAACAGTGCGGACCAGCTTCCGGCAGCACTACCATCTCTGCGTGCACCATTTCAACTGTACATCTAGCCTACTCAACTTACGACCACATCGTGTTACGACCGGTCCGCGGTCCCGACCGTGGTCGTAAGTCGAGCACTAGCTGTACAGTGTTTTGGATGATAGAAGGGACATTCCATCTTCTTACGAGCTAGGAAGTGGTGCTGGCGGTGCAACTGCTGGTTTTGGAGACAGTTCTGGAATTCTTCTGTTCACATGAGTGAAAGGACAATCTGGTTTCATACACTTTGCATCATATTTACAATTTGGGTGAACAAACACATTTTTTCAGCAAATTTACAGTTGGGGAAGGCTTTGCAGGGTGAGATGGGGTGATGGTAGGCACACTCATCCCCGTTTTTACAAACAGGCCAGTACTTGCAGCGCTTCAAAAGTTTTTCTGGTTTCTGTGCCATAGTCAGTTCACTCATGTCAGCGTTGGAAAAGCTGCTCTTTGGGTCCTTAAGCTGCCTGCTCAGCAAGTGCAACTGCTGTGGGTGGAGACCTCTGAGTCCCTTGTTTGAGGCTGCAGTTTGGTTTACGGGTTTCATTCCTTCAAAGCACATGTCCTCCTCTTGATCTGACATGTATCCTTGGGGACTGGGGACACCATCCAGCATCACTGTAAACTTGGGACTTGTAGGTTTATCTGGTTGTACAAAATCTCGTGTCTGCATAAGGTGTCCTGAAAGTACCCGAAGGGAATCTGCAGTCTTCATCCCCGACTCTTGGTTTGGTGCCACTACTATTTCCTCAGACAGCTTTGGCTTCTTCAGAGTAAATTATCTTGTGTCTGCATGGAACACGGATTCCATGTCATAGTAGTCTTGACCGATCTGCAGTTTCTGCCATTATTGGGTCAATTTGTCGTTGGGATAATAATTGCCTCTGTTGAGTTCCTTGATTTTTTTTCTATGGAATCTCCTTTTGTTTCCTTTTCTTTAATGGGGGGACTTATTCTGGGGGTCCTACTTTGTCCCTGGACCACTTCTGCTAGCAATTCTTCTTGAGAAGTTCAAGTTCTGGGAGCAACTGGAAGTGTCTGTTTCTGTGGGACTGTGGAATAGTTAGTTGTTTTTGTTATGGATTCTTGAGTTTCAGACATAGCCTTCAAAATCAGATTCCTGTTAGCTTGTTTAGAAGGTGGAAGAGAAGGTCTCCTTTCAGGATTTGGTGGCACAGACACACTGCTGGAGATGCTTTCTGTTCGAGACCATAGTCATCATCATCTTCCTCCTCTTCTCCATCATGATTGAATTTTTTTACTTTAACAACTGAACTTACAACAGGGAACTTTCTCTTCCAAAAGTTTTCATCCTCCAGACTCATTTTCTCCAAGTTGTTTCTTTTTTTTTTTTTTTTTTGTGGGACGGAGTTTCGCTCTTGTTACCCAGGCTGGAGTGCAATGGCACGATCTCAGCTCACTGCAGCCTCCGCCTCCTGGGTTCAGGCAATTCTCCTGCCTCAGCCTCCTGAGTAGCTGGGATTACAGGCACGCGCCACCATGCCCAGCTAATGTTTTGTATTTTCAGTAGAGACGGGGTTTCACCATGTTGACCAGGATGGTCTCGATCTCTTGACCTCGTGATCCACCCGCCTCGGCCTCCCAAAGTGCTGGGATTACAGGCTTGAGCCACCGTGCCTGGCCCTCTCCAAGTTGTTTCTAAAGAACGGACTGTATGTTTCTTCTAAGCTGTTAAGCGCTTCTGGATCACACAAACGTCCTGTTTCATATACCCAACTATTCTGTATATCAAGCTGCTTGGCAGCATGAATATTATTTTGCTGCTGTTGAAATTGCAACCTGTTTAAACGAACACCACTATCTGCCTTTATACTTGCAGGTGGTCAATAAATTTCCATAGAAGGGCGAGAAGAAACCTATGTAAGTGTCACTGTAGGTTTTTTCTGAGATAAAGTGTTCTCCTGCACAAAGTTCAGGTCTTCGTCAATGAGATCATCTGATTCTGGCTTAATATCAGTCACATCTTCAGAGGGTGCTGGCTCCCTCAAAGGTTTCACTGTTGACATTAGTCGGGTTGCAGCTCCATCATCATAAGTCTGCCTGACATTGGTGGTTTTTGACTCCTGTGAACGTGTAGGAACTCTGGAATCTCTTTTTTCAGGTCTAGTGCTAGGAATGGCATGTGGTGGCACTGTAGCTTCATGCTTCCTCTCATCTCCCCCACTGAAACTGCTCTTGTTTGAAGACATATTACTATCAAAGATGTTGGTATCAGAAGACTTTAGACTAGAAGGTCCAGTTGTAACAGAGTGAAGTTTATCTAATACACCATGAAGCCCTATGGTGAATCGAATTGTGTTGTTCCCTAGAAACAGGGAAAGATCCTCTGTCATTTGGTCCTGACTTTTCTTGTTGGCCACCATCACCATAATGTAATCAGGAAGTTCTCTATCAACATAAGCTCCTAATTCTTGCAATTTCCCCTTAATGACACTCCGGATCTTATGGCTGATCTCGGTGCCGATATCCATGGCTCCGCAGCTTGCGGGAACTCAGCACTGCGTGCCTGGCGCATATCTTACCCGAGCCTACAGCGGGATCCTACCCCACAGCCACCAGGTTTCTTTAGATTGAAGAAAGTGTTTAGGAAATAGCCCAGTATGCACAACAGCAGCATAGGTGTGGTCTTGTATCTCCCAGGACCAGCTTGCAATGTCCCTGCCATGCTGCTTATAGAGTATGCATGGCCATGAGAAACTGAAAAGGTGCAGACTGTCTCAACTCAGGGAAGCATTAGCTTTGGGTTTTCTTAAATCTTTTCTTTTCTTTTATTTATTTATTTTTTTTGAAACGGAGTCTTGCCCTGTTGCTCAGGCTGGAATGCAATGGCGCTACCTTGGCTCACTGCAACCTATGCCTTCCAGATTCAAGCTATTCTTCTGCCTCAGCCTCCAAGTAGCTGGAATTACAGTTGTGTGCCACCATGCCTGGCTAATTTTTTGTGTCTTTAGTAGAGACGGGATTTCACCATGTTGGCCAGGCTGGTCTCGAACTCCTGACCTCATGATCTGCCCGCCTTGGCCTCCCAAAGTGCTGGGATTACAGATGTGAGCCACCTTGCCCTACCTTCTTAAACTTTTATTTCCCATCAGTTACATGGCCTTCTCAGGTGAATGTGACCAGCCCTAATTCTCTGGGGTAGCTACATCTCACAAATTGTAGTTATTAATACCGAGTCTCAACAGTGGGGCATGGTGGTTGTTCCTGTACCTATACCTTGATTAGATTATATTTTGATTTGGATCTGCTCTAGTTAAATTCCTAAAATTTCCTTATATTAATATTGCAAGTAGGATTACATGTGGGGAAACTCCTCAGACTCTTACGAAACTAAAGGAAAGACCAAAGAAACAGCTTTCGTAAACACCACTGCACTCAGACCAGCCAAGAAACAGCTTTTAACTCCTCTTAAAAGTCTGAACAGACATTGCTCAAAGGTTAATAATAGGTTGTGTCAAGATCATTGATGATCTTTTTCTTTCTTGTTTAAACTTGTTTTGTAATTTCACAATGAGTAATAATTAACTTTGCGTTCAGAAAAATAAAGATATTTCCAAAAAATCACATGCCTGCTCAATGGAGAAATGAACTATTGATGGAGATGACAAATATGCATCACACTTGCCAATGTTGAATTGACACAGAATTTTACTGACATCTCACATTCTTTAAAAATTACATTTCAACTTTAATTTTTTTAAACATTATTTCAAAATTGCAAATAAACTTTAAAGAAACGTATTTTGTGTACATTGAATCTCCCTTTCTATTTTTGTAGCCAGCTGGGTTCTCCAGGAAGGAGACTCTGAGACAGGCAGTAGCATGAGGGCAGGTTTGATAAGTTGTGCTGTTGAGATCAACACTCGTGGAAGGCAAGAGAAGAAAGCAGGGTTGAGCAGAGGGAGCAGTCAAGCTACGATGTAGTCTCAGCAGAGCTTCAGGAGACCCCTAGCTCTGAAGACAGAATGACCCTTCAGAGCTGCTCTTCCGTTCCAAGTAGCAGTGAGGAGCACCAGGGGAGGGAAGAAGAGCTGGGAAAGTGAATGAAGGGGATGCAGGGAGGGGAGGGGGTCCGGTTCTTGTAAGTCCATGTTGGTGCAAGGCCCTGGGATGAGGGCGTGTCCGCAGTAAGGTGATTCTCTTTAGTTGAGGCAATACCTAAAGGGAGCTGATAGTGGAGGTAGTCTTCAAGAAGCCCTCTCAGCAGCTGGGTACTCAGCCCTTTATTCCTGAAGGGGGCTCTGGGTGGAACATTACAGTGTTCATTACAATTTGACAATAACAAATGAGACACTAAATTTGTCTCAAACAGAGCCTATATAGCAGATGCCATTAGTTGCCTAGTCAAAATTCAACTTCTCCCTCTGATCTCATTTGTGTGAAACAATGATGTGCCCAGCCCACATGGGGGAACGAGGCCATCTAAACTAATTATGAAAATCCTATTCACTGATTTTCTGAGCCTCCTGCTGCCCTCCCACCCTTCACAGTAGTTAGGTGTGATCATGTAGCCTGATTCTAAATAAATAAGATCCAAAGAAGTGTTTGCTATAGGGATTGTGAAAAATATTTTGTTTTGTTGTTAAATGGAAGAGAGAAAGCTGACATCCCCTGACCTCTTCCTTTTTCTTGAACATAGCCACAGTGCTTATGGCTGTGGCAGCCATTTTGTAACCAAGAGGAGGTCAGGAAAACTTCTGAGTGTGTTCTGATGTTGCTGAGCGGCTGAAAAAGCTGTAAAACTATCTCTGGATTTCTTGGTTTTTAAAGAAAAATAATCCATAATTGTTTAAGTAGCTAAAATGGGACATTCTGTTACTTGCAGCAAAGTACAATCTAAACAGATCCTAGCGTTATAACTCTATTGAGGATTTTATTAAAATATATAGTTGATATGTGTAATTGTGTGTGTGTTTACCAAATTGTGGTATATTTTTTAACAAATTCGAAAACATCAAATACTGTATTCTCCTTCTGGGTTTTCATATTGCCACATTAGCCTTAATGGTGTTAAAGGTTAGCATTAAAATGTTCTGTCATAAACATGCCTATTTCAAGTTTGTGCTTCAGAAAAATACGCTTCTTAAATATATTTGACTATTAAAACTTTACCTACAAGCATAGAATAGATTGGGAAACATTATTTCACCTGTGTTCTAACTCATAGTCACTAACTCATTCCCTGTCTTTGTGATTGCTTTCTTCAGCAGTGGTCCTAGAAGCATCTGTTTAAGTTGAATTAAGTAAAAACAGTAAAATAGGGTTACTTTTTTTTATGCCTATGATTAGTTTACCCTAGCAAGCAAACTAGCTGATGTATATTCACATGTTGAGCTGTGTTTTAGGATGTGGTCAAAGCCCAACAGAGAAATATGTGGAGCAGCACATTTGCAGCATTATTTGCTGGTCACAAATAACATCCTGTGTCTTTGTACGCCAGTGATTTTCATCTGCCTGCCATCAGTCCCCTTTCACTGCTCTACCAATTTGCTTATTGAGAGTGCAGAAACAGAGATGCAAGATAGAAGTATGCAGCTTCCTATGCAGAAGGAAGGAGGTCTATTTTGAAAAAAGAAATGATAGTTGTGGCCACCTTAACAAAAGTCCTGAGTTGCATTTGATTATGCAGCTTCATGGCCTGGCATCTGCATATATTATATCATGATCTGCTGAGAGGGGCTTAGGTACACCAGCTCCCAGCCATTCTAGTGTGAATGACTGGATATGAGGCTTGCTTTGCTCTTTCATCTGCTTTTAAAAAAATGCTTTATTTTTATTTGTAGTGATTCATTTCGGCATTCTGAAGGGTAACATGGATGTCTTATAGACCTTAATTTAATAAAAAATAAAACTCACTGAAACCTAACTTTTTTTTTCTTCCTCCGTCTTCTACATCTTGATAATAGCACTATCGTCACCCAGACATCTGGTTCCAGCCAGAAATCTGGAACTCATTCTTGCTACCTTGGCATACTCTCTGTCACCCAGGCTGGAGTGCAATGATAAAATGTTGACTCACTGCAAACTCTGAACGCTGATTCAAATGATTCTCATGCCTCAGCCTCCCTAGTAGCTGGAATTACAGGTGCCTACCACCATGTCCAGCTAATTTTTGTGTTTTAGTAGAGATAAGCTTTCACCCTGTTGGTCAGGCTGGTCTCGAACTCCTGACATCAAGTGATCCTCCTATTTCGGCTTCCTAAAGTGCTGGGATTACAGGCGTGAGCCACCATGCCTGGCCAGAAGACCTGGTAATTCATTCACACCATTTCTCTACTGCCTCCTCCAGGCCAAGCATTGTAATTTCTAGACTCCCTACCTCTTTCTACACTGTGGGTTTTATGATCCCTTTGCCACACAACCTCCAGAATAATATTTTAAAAATTAGTTTAGATCAAGTCACTCCCTTAATTAATGGGAGTTTTCAATGTTTTTACATTGCACTAAGAATAAAATTTCAACTTCTTCCCATCCCCTAAGACGCTGCAGAGTCTGGACCCTGCCCTGTTTTCCAACTTCAATATTTAACACTTTCTGTTCTGCTTTATACACTAGAGCAAAGGTTAGCAAACTACATACAGCCCATGGGCCAAATCCACCCTGTCATCTGTTTTTGCAGATGGAATTTTATTGGAACATACCCACATTCATTCCTGTATGTATCATCTATGCCTGTTTTCATGTTACAATAACAGAGTTGAGTAGTTGCAACACAGAACACATAGTCTGCAAAGCCTAAAATATTACCATCAAGCTCTTTAGAAAAAGTTTGTCAATCCCTCCTTTAGAGCCCCACTGGCCTCCTTTCCTCTCCTTAATCAAGATAAACTCTTTGTTACCTATGGCCTTTGCACTTGCCCAAGCCTCTGCTTGGCTAGGGTTCTGTTCTTTATGAAGCTTCTTCCATCATTTCCTCAATGACTCAGCTCAAACTCAGCTCAAATATACAGAAAGTTTTCTCTTGAGCGCTCAAAGTAGGGTACTTTTTTCCCCCAGGTACACGCCACTCTATCATATCCTACTTTTCCTATATAGCACACATTAAAATAGAAATATCTGGCTTAAATTTTTGTTTGTTGTCCACTTTGCCTGCATAAGACTCTATGTAAGCTCCAGGAAGTCAGGCCGTGTCTACCTTCTTTAGCACGCCTTTCCCAGTACCTGGAAAGTGGCCGCACATAGTAAGTACTCATCAAATATTTGTTGATCTAATGTAGTAACAATTGTAACCCACTTTCCGGAATGACATTCAATCATTGAGCTTCATCTCTAGTAGAAATTTCCATAGGAAATATAATGCTCTTCATTCCAAACAGCCTAGAATGCATGAGAGAATAACTACAAACATTCTATGATTGCAGCTCCTAAAGGTAGTCAGGTTGCTAGTGGTATTCATTTATGCATGCATTTATTCATTCAACAAATAGTTCTTGACTGCCAATTCTGGAAAGTATGGAGCAAGACATGACTACTAGAGCTATCCTTTTGTCAGAAGTATGACTAGCATCTTAATAAACTAAGAGATTTCTTTTTCCCAAATTTTAATTAATGCATAATTATATATATTTATGAAGTACATGTAATATTTTGATACATGCATACAATGTGTAATGATTGAATCAGGTTAATTAGGATATCCATCACTTCAAACATTTATTATTTCTTTGTGTTGTGAGCATTCTAAATCTTCTAGTTATTTTGGAATATACAATAAATTATTGTTATAGTCACCCTACTGTGCTATTGGATACTAACATTTATTCCTTCCAGCTGTATTTCTGTACCTATTAACCAATCTCTTTTCATGTCCCACTTTCCCCTGCCTATTCCAGCCTCTGGTAATGCCATTCTACTCTCTACTTCTATGAAATCAACTTTTTTATCTCCCACGTATGAGTTAGACCATGCATATCTTAGTGTGCCTGACATATTTCACTTAACATCCTGACCTCCAATTCCATCCATGTTGCTGTAAGTGACAGGACTTCATTCTTTTATATGACTGAATAATATTTGTGTATATATATCACATTTTCTGTATCCATTCATCTGCTGATAGACACTTAGGTTGATTTCATATCTTGGCTATTGTGAATAGTGCTGCAATAAACACAGGAATGCAGATATCTTTTCAATATACTAAATTCCCTTCTTTTGGATATGTACCCAGTAGTGAGATTGATGGATCATATGGCAGTTTCATTTGTAGTTTTTTGAGAAATTTCCATACTGTTTTATATAGTGGCTATACTAACTTAAACTCCCAACAGTATGCTAGCATTCCCCTTTCTCCACATTCTCACCAGAATCTTTTATATTTTTGTCTTTTTGAGAATAGCCATTTTAAATCGGATGAGATGATATTTCATTGTGATTTTGATTTGCATTTCCCTTATAATTAGTGATGTTGATCATTTTTTAATATATCTATTGGCCATTTGTATGTCTTTTGAAAAATGTCTTTTCAGATCTTTTACCCATTTTTAATCAAATTGTTTTGTTATATATCCATTTGAGTTCCTTATGTATTCTGGTTATTAATTCTTTGTCAAATGGATTGTTTACAAGTATTTTCTCTCATTTCGTAGGTTGTTGGTTTCCTCTGTTGATTTTTTTTTTTTTTATGCAGAAGTTTTAGCTTGATGTTATCTCATTTGTCTATTCTTGCTTTGGTTGTCTGTGCTTTTGAGGTCTTAGCCAAAAAAATCTTTGCCCAAACCAATGTCCTGAAGAAGCTCCCCAATGTTTTACTTTAGAAGTTTTATTGATTCGGGTCTTACATTTAAGTCTTTAATTCATTTTTAGCTGATTTTTGTGTTTAGTGAGAGACAGCAGTTTAATTTTATTCCTCTCTATATAAATATCCAGTTTTGCCAGCGCCATTTATTGACTGGACTGTCCTTTCCCCAATGTATATTCTTTGTGCCTTCATCAAAAATCATATGGCTATAAAAGTGGATTTATTTCAAGGTTCTATTGTTTGTTCCATTGGTCTATGTATCTGCTTTTATGCTAGTACCATGCTAATATAGTTACTATAGCTTAGTAACAATATATATTAAGGTAGGTAGTGTGATTCCTCCAGATTTGTTCTTTTTGTTCAGAATTACTTTGGGTATTCTGGGTCTTTTGTGGTTTCATATAGATTTTAGAATTGTTTTTTTCTATTTCTGTGAAGAGCGTTACTGGTATTTTGATAAGGATTGTTATCAGTCTGTAGATTGCTTTGGTAGTATGGTCATTTTCACAATGCTAAATCTTCCAATCCATGAGCATGGGATATTTTTCCAATTTTGTGTTCTCTTCAGTTTCTTTCTTTGGAGTTTTATGGTTTTTATTGAATAGATGCTTCACTCCTTTAGTTAAAATTACTCCTAAATGTTTTATATGTTTTTGTAGCTATTATAAATGGAATTGCTTTATTGATTTTTTTCAGTTTGTCCACTGTTGGTATATAAGAATGCTACTAATTTTTATGTACTGATTTTGTATCCTGTAACTTTACTGAATTTATCAATTATAACATTTTTAGAGTTTTTAGGGTTTTCTAAATATAAGATCACGGCATCTGTAAACAAAAATACTTTTTCTTCCTCTCCAATATGGGTACCCTTTCTTTCTCTTATGTGATTGCTTTGACTAAGACTTCCAATACTAGGTTGAATCAAAGTGGTAAAAGTGGGCTTCCTTGTCTTGTTCCAGATCTTAGAGAAAAGCCTCTCAATATTTTCTCATTCAGCACAATATTAGGTGTGGGTTTGACATATCTGGCCTTTACATTTTGATCTGTGTTTCTTCCCTACCAGTTGGTTAAGGGTTTTTATCATAAAAGAATGTTAAATTGTATTGAATGCTTTTTCAGCATCTATCGAAATGGTCATATGCGTTTTGTTCTTTCTTCTATTAATGTGATGTATCATATTTATTGATATATGTATGCTGAACCATACTCACGCCCCTGGGATGAATCCCATTTGATCATGGTGAAGATCTTTTTAATATGGTGTTGAACGATTTGCCAGTATTTTGTTGAGTTTTTTTGCATATATGTTTGTCAGAGATAGTGGCTTGTAGTTTTCTCTTTTTGTGTGTCTTTCTTTGGTCTTGGTATCAGGATAATGCTTGCCACATAGAATAAATTTGGAAGTAATCCTTCTCTTCGGTTTTTGGAATATTTTGAGTGGAATTGGTATTAGTTCTTTTTTAAGTGGTTGGTGGAACTTAACACTGAAGCTGTCGGTGTCTGGGCTTTTCTTTGATGCAAGACTTTTGAGTGCTGTTTCAATCATGTTACTTGTTATTGGTTTGATATATTTTGAATCCGTGTCCCCTCCCAAAACTCATGTTGAATTACAATCTCTAATGTTGGAGGTAGGGCCTGGTGGGAGGTGATTGGATCATGGAGGCAGTTTCTCATGAATGATTTAGCCCTATCCAGTGTCTTGGTTCTGTCATTTCATCTCAGCACTTGTGGGCCTAGGAAAATTCTCTGTGAATAGTGTTATGTTGGCCGGGGAAGAGGGTGACAGTGTGAAATGACCATTTCTCTTACCAGTCATTGGGTCTTTCGATTTTGTGGGCTCAAGGCGTTCCTCCATTTCCCTCCTGAGTACTCAGGATAATGCATAATCAGGATAATATTGTTGTCTTTGAAGTTTATAGGTAAATTTTTATGGGGAAAGTGATGCTGGGAGATTTTCTATTCTGCCCTCTTGCTGACATCACTCTGACTAAGAGATTTCAAAAGATAACAAGAGTTTATTCTGAGATTTTCCCCAGCCTACTAGCCACTCATCTAAAATCACTGCCTCAAGGACTAAGCAAGAATGTTGCTATTAACCCCTGGACTAAAACAGTCAACACTGGTCTTAAAAGGTCCATTGGAAACTACTCTGTATAACAGCTAAGCATGTTTAGATGGAGTTGACTGAAGTATTCTACAAGGAGGGATAAAGTAGCTGGAGCTTTTTCTAGTGATTGTGACTCTGGTCAGCTATGGAGGGAGGAGCATTTTAGAACAGAAGTGTTTTGGAGTGTGGTGATGTTGGCCTTGGATGTAGCTCTGTAATGGAAAGCAATAGACAATACAATCACTAGGTATTTTGTGGAGTTAGACAACATATCATCTGAGAGCTAAGGATAGGGTTTCATAAATAGCAAAGGCATGATTTTGTGTTAGTCTATTTTGTGTTGCTATAAAGAAATACCTGAGGCTGGGTAATTTTTAAAAGAAAGATTTATTTTGGCCTCATGGTTCTGCAGGCTGTACAGGAAGAATAGCACTGCCACCTGTTGCGGGTGAGGGCCCCAGGAAGCTTCCAATCAATGCAAAAGGTGAAGGGAGAGAAGGCATCTCATGGCGATAGAGGGAGCAAGAGAGAGAGGAGGAGGTGCGAGGCTCTTTTCAACAACGAGTTCTCACAGTAGCTCATTATGATTTGGGGGGAGGGGTGCCAAGCCATCCGTAAGTTATCTGCCTTTATGACCCAAACACCTCCCACCAGACTTCACCTCCAACAGTGGGTATTACATTTTAACATGAAAATTGGAGGGGACAAACCTTCAAATTATATCAATTTTCTTTTTTGGGGGATGAGGGAGGGGGACAAAATCTCCCTCTGTCACCCAGGCTGGAGTGCACGATCTCAGCTCACTGCAATCTCTGCCTCCCAGGTTCAAGTGATTCTTCTGCCTCAGCCGCCCTAGTAGCTGGGACTACAAGCGTGTGCCACCGTGCCCAGCTAATTATTATATTTTAGTAGAGACGGGGTTTCGCCATGTTGGCCAGGTTGGTCTCGAACTCCTGACCTCAGGTGATCTGCCAACCTCAGCCTTCCAGAGTGCTGCTGGGATTACAGGTGTGAGCCACTGTGCCTGGCATCAATTTTCTTATTTTGCATGTAAGACAAATTTTTTCTCACTAAAAACCATTTAATCAATTTTTTTAAGTTTGGGGCCATGGCTTGCAGGGTCTTAGCTATTTCTCTTTGTAGCACTCAAACTGCCCAGTTCAGAAGATGTCACATGGTGTGGTCTTAAATATTTGTTGAATTGAATAGCAGGCACAACTTGAGAGAAGGTGTTTTCCTGATGATTTTATCTACAGTGAATGTGACAAAAGTGTTTGTATGATTCTGCTAGAATAATCAGGTGTTCCATGGTGCTAAACACACAGCAGGCTAATAGAATGAGTTTCTGAAATTTTTTATTCACTGTATATATAGATCAATTTAGAATGGTAGTGTTTAGAGATGGACCTAAATGTTGTTGATATTACAAGGTAAAACTGCTTAATAATTGCCATCTTATTTCGAAATGGCAAATGGTAAGTTTCTGGATATTTTGCAAGCTGCAATCTCATTAACCTGCCGTTGAAGTGACACTAAAGCTGAAAAATGGATTTCCTGGGGGGATCCACCACCCTATTTCTAACCCTCTTTCTCCTACCACTGTGGCTTAAATGGCATCATTTCCAAGGAAGCTTTGCAGAGTGAGCAAGTTTCGAAGCATTTATGTTTCTAGGAAAGAAAAGCAGAAAAAGGAAGGAACATATAAATGTTACGTATACAGTTGGTATTTACGTAGATCTTGCTGAAGTGTTTTGCATGTATTGGTTCCAGTGCTTTCAATTTAAATCTGTTTTCACTATGGAGAGAATTAATTTTTTAAAAGGATCTCTTGCCTGTTTTCATTTTCACACTTGAGAGTCTTTCTTGCTAAATTAAACTAATAAGTATTTATACATACTGCTTCTATTGGCCATTGTCTGCCTTCTATCAGTGAAGACTCTGTGTTAGAAACATTGAAACAAATTGTTAGCAATCAATGATTATACAAAAAGCTCAGTATTGCGCTGCTGTTAATAGAAGCAAAACTGAGTGGAAGATTTCACAGCATAGGGATATCATTTTGCCCAGTAATCCAGGTTCTCATTTGATACCAAAAACCTGTCACAATGAGACATTTAATACATTCCAAGCAAAAGAAAAGGCTAATAAATCACTTTGAGAATTGTGGCTAAGGATAAATATTGGAATTTCACAGCTCTTTCAGGCACCGCTATGTATTTGAACATTTAATTAGTTATGTCCAAAAGAAAAATGTGAAACTAGTTTTAGTCAAGTAAGAAAATGCAGATAAATTTTTTAAATTAAAAAAAATAGTTCTATTAGCTCAGTCGACACTGAGCTGTCATGCATTTGAGAAATCAACAGTTTCTCCCTTATAAGTGAAATACACGAATTCACAGTAAACCCCACAAGGCAAAGATACAACTTATTTACTGACTCAATTAAATAAATATCTGGATGTGTAAGAAAGTATAAATGTCCTAGAAATTATATTTAAAAGCCTTTGAACTGTATTATGTAAGCTTCTTAGAACAGATAATTTCTTTTCTTTTTTTTTTTTCTTAAGACGGGGTTTCCCTCTTGTTGCCCAGACTGGAGTGCAATGGTGTGATCTCAGCTCACTGCAACCTCCACCTCCCGGGTTCAAGTGATTCTCCTGTCTCAGCCTCCCTAGTAAGTGGGATTACAGGCATCTGCTACCACACCTAATTTTTTTTGTGTGTGTGTTTTTCACAGAGATAGTGTTTCACTATGTTGACCAGGCTGGTCTCAAACTCCTGACCTCAGAGGATCCAGCCTCCCAGAGTGCTGGGATTACGGGTGTGAGCCACCGTGCCTGGCCCTAGACAATTTCTTATGCATTTTTATGATTCTGCATAATGTCGGAAAGAGTTCTGTGATTGTCAGAGGTGCTCAATGTTTATTTAGTAACAGAATGGAGTTAGTGTTAAGTGAAATTGGTAAACCAGACAGTCCTACATTAATACCATTACTTATCCATATTTTACCCTTAAATATTGAGAAAGACTTCATTTTGTCGTATACTTTAAACATTTTCTCTCTCAACTTATTTCCACCAGTTTCCCCCAGTGCTTTTTTCTATTCCATGTTCGCTTCTAGGATACCACATTGCATTTAGTAATCATATCTCTTTGGGCTTCTCTGTGTTTTGATAGTTTCTCAGGCTTTCTTTGTTTCTGATTACCTTAGAGGTTTTGAAAAATACTTGTCCAAGATTTTGAAAAATGTGCCTGAGTTAAAATTTTTCTGATGTTTTTCTCATAACTACACTGGGGTAGTGTGTTTTGGTGATGACCAAAGAATCATTCTGTTAACATCACATCAAAGGTTCATACCATCCATATAACTTATCGGTGTGGATATATTTTGGATCAACTGGCTTGGGGTAAGTGTTTCTCAGTTTTCTGTATAAAAAAGTTACTCTTTTTATTTCTCTTTTTCCACGCTGTACTATTTGGAAGAAAGTTATTATGCACAGTCCATCCTTAAGCAGCAGAGAATTAAGATCTGTATTTTTTTTTTTTTTTTTTTTTTGAGATGGAGTCTTGCTCTGTCGCCAGGCTCGAGTGCAGTGGTACAATCTCGGCTCACTGCAGCCTCCGCCTCCTGAGTTCAAGTGATTCCCCTACCTCAGCCTCCAGAGTAGCTGGGACTACAGATGCGCATCACCATGCCAGCTAATTTTTTGTATTTTAGTAGAGACGGGGTTTCACCATGTTGGTCAGGAGGGTCTTGATCTCCTGATCTCATGATCTGCCCACCTTGGCCTCCCAAAGTGCTGGGATTACAGGC
>NW_022436980.1:11807476-11934939 GCF_009761245.1 Sapajus apella
GTTTCCCTCTTGTTACCCAGGCTGGAGTGCAATGGCGCGATCTCGGCTCACCGCAACCTCCGCCTCCTAGGTTCAGGCAATTCTCCTGCCTCAGCCTCCTGAGTAGCTGGGATTACAGGCACGCGCCACCATGCCCAGCTAATTTTTTGTATTTTTAGTAGAGACGGGGTTTCACCGTGTTGACCAGGATGGTCTCGATCTCTTGACCTCGCGATCCACCCTCCTCTGCCTCCCAAAGTGCTGGGATTACAGGCTTGAGCCACCGCGCCCGGCCCCATGATCTATATTCTTAAGGGCAGAGTATTTACATAAGTTATTTGAAAATCTTCTTCACAAGATATTTTTCTATTCTCTCCATGTATTTATTTAATCATATATGTCAGTATGGACTAACATAAATTTATTTTATGCTTTGAATTTTAACAGAATACTACCATATTTTGTAACTAAAATTGTTTCAACTTTGGCCATTTAAAGCTCTTTCATCTGGCTCTTGTGTCTTTTTGGCATCCCACCATCATTGCATGTATGGTGTTTGCTTATTGATTTGCATTGAGAACTTTCTTATTTTCTGGTACTATAAGATGCTCCCAGTTCATTTTGTATATTTTCTGCGCCAGTCCTAGAATTAGTTATGTTTTCTAGTAACCCTGTTTTTTTTTTAATTGGAGAATGATATTAGAAATCAAGATCTGGGTGCCAAGTGTGCCCATTGGCACTGGGCTGTTGTTGCTTCCAGACTCTGACAACTGACAGAGCAAGGGAATATGTGTGTATACTAATCCATGCAGATACTCACATCTGTGAACATATCTATATGTGTCCTTCTGTGTCCTATAGTAAAACATTAGTTCACACTAGCTTCTCTAACTCTCTTCCATTATAGTATGGGTGGTTCTAGCTTCCTCCTCCACTGCTTATCTATAAGCTCCCACTTCCGCACTGAGAAACCTGCCTTCTACCTTTTACCATCCATTACTTGATTTTAAATTCCAGCATAGTTGCATAGTAGTTTCAGAATTGTTAATCCATACCCTTGAGGGAAACAACATTATCAATCAGAGCATAGCTCTTATGTAGTATTTTTTTTACACTTCACTTATTTCCAAAGTTACTTCAGTCAGTATCTTATTCTCCCATCCTGTTGAGTAAAATTGTTTTATACATTTGTAAAACATTTAAATTCTTTGGTCACATTCTGTACTCTATATTGAGGTACTCATAGCTCATAAATAATTTTAAAAATTTGCATATATAAGGTTTATTCTTTGTGCTGTGAAATTCCATGAGTTTTGACATATTTAATATCTTGTATTCACCGTATCCTATCATACAGAAGAGTTACAGTGTGCTTAAAAAAAATCCTCTGCTTCAACCTCTCCCCAGCCTCTACTTCCAAACTCCCCAAAGCCGCTGATACGTTTATCATCTCTATAGTTTTAGTTTTCTGGATTGTCATATACTTAAAATCAGACAGTATGAAACTTTTCCAGATCAGCTTCTTTCATTTAGCAATATGCATTTAGGACATGTCCATGTTGCTGTACACGGTGGTGCATGCCTGTATTCCCAGTACTTTGGGATGTGAAGCAGGAGGATTGCTTGAGGCCAGGAGTTTGAGACCAGCCTGAGCAACAGTGAGACTCCTGTCTCTACACAAAAAAAAAAAAAAAAAAAAAAAAAAAAAACAAATAAGTAAAAAATAGCCAGAAACAGTGGTGTACACCTGTCGTCTTAGTTACTTGGGCAGTTGAGATGGGAAGATTGCTTAAGCCTAGGAGTCTAAGGCTGCAGTTAGCTATGATCACACCAGTGTACTCCAACCTGGCAGACAGAGTGAGACTGTCTCTAAATAAACTTTTTAAAAGACTTATTTGTGAAATTTGTGGCTTGATAGGTCATGTCTTTTCATTACTAAATAATATCCTATTGTATGGATGTTCCACAGTTTATTTAGCCATTTATCCACTGAAGGATATCTTGATTGCTTCCAGTTTTTGCCAAGATGAATAAAGCTACCATAAACACTCATGTACAAGTTTTGTGCTCAGTATTTTCTAGTCAAATAGGTAAATACCTAGGAATATGATTGTTAGATCATGTGATAAGAATGTATTAGCTTTCTAAGAAGCTGCTAAATCATTCTCCAAAGGAACTATACCATTTTGCACTCCTGCTAGAAATAAATGAGAGTTCTTTCTGCTTTGCACCCTTGGCGGCAAATGGTAATGTCAATATTTCAGATTTTGGCTATTCTAAAAAGCGTGTCTAATAAGTGTGTAATGGTATCTAATTGTTGTTTTAATTTACAATTCCCCAATGATAATAATGTTGTACACTTTTACATATGTTAATTTTTTGCCTTATACATTTGATAAGATTTTTGTTCAGATCTTTTAGCCATTTTTTAAAAACTGGGGTTGTTTGGCTCCTTACTGTTGAGTTTAAATAATTTTTTGAATATTTTGGATATAACATCTTTATCAGACATCTGTTTTGCAAATGTTTTTTCCTAGTCTTTCTTTTTCTTAACAGTGCCTTTCACAAAACAGAAAATTTTAATTTTAATAAACCTCAGCTTATAAATTTTCTCTCTCGTGGCTTATGCTTTTGGTATTGTATTTAAAACCTCACCACCAAACACAAGATTATGTAGATTTTTCTCATGTGTTTTCTTCCAGAATTTTTATAGATTTACATTGAATTCTACGATCCATTTTGAATTAAATGTTGTGAAATGTATAAGGTCTATATCTAAGTTTAATTTTTCCTACAGATGTTTAATTGTTCTGGCAGCATTTGCTGAAAATAGTATCCTTTTTCCATTGAATTTCCTTTGTTCTTTGTCAAATATCAGTTGACTGTACATGTATGAATCTATTTTTGACCTCTGTATTCTGTTTCATTGATCTGTGTGTGTATTCTTTCATCAATACCACTTGAAATTGGGTAATTTAGGCCTTCAATTTCCTTCTTCTTTAGTATCTTGTTGGATATTCCAAGTCTTTTGCCCTTCCATATAAACTTTGTAATCACTTTGTCAACATCTGCAACATAGCTTACTGGCATTTTCATTGGAATTGCATTGAACCTATAGATCAATTTGGAAAGGATTGGTATCTTAATAATATTAACTCTTGCCATCTATGAACATAGACTTAGCGCTACATTTATTTAGTTTTTAAATTTTTTTCTGGCACTTTTGCAGTTTTTCTTATATAGGTCCCAAACATATTTGGTAGATTTACACTTAAGTATTTTATTTTGGGGAATGCTATTTTTATTTCTGGCCTTTTATGTATTTATTTTTATTTTTTTATTGATACATAATAGATGTACATATTTTCATGGCACATGTAATAATTTGATACACTCATAAAATCAAATTAGGGTAATTGAGGTATCCATTGCCTTAAATATTTATCTTTTCTTTACACCAGGAACATCTGGATTATTCTCTTTGAGCTATTTTCAATTTTACAATTCATTAAAGTTAACTATAGTCACCCCACTGATCTATTGAACACCTGGTCAAGATGCCTTTTTTTTTTTTTCTTTTTTTGAGATGGAGTTTCAGTCTTGCTGACCAGGCTGGAGTGCAATGGTGAGATCTCGGCTCACTGCAACCTCCACCTCCCGGATTCAAGCAATTCTCCTGCCTCAGCCTCCTGAGTAGCTGGGATTACAGGTGCATGCCATCACACCTGGCTAATTTTTGTGTTTTTAGTAGAGATGGGGTTTTGCCATGCTGGTCAGGCTGGTCTTGAACTCCTGACCTCAGGTGATCCACCCACCTCGGCCTCCCAAAGTGATGGGATTACAGGCATGAGCCACCATGCCCAGCCTCCAGGGTGACATTTTTAATAATATTACTGTTTTATATTTTAAATACCAATTTTTTATTGCTCCTATGTGTGTTTATAGGTGCATGCTGGTATGTAATATACAAAAGTAGTTGACTTTGGTTACTAATATTAGATCTTTCTTTCTTCTAATATAGATGTTAGAAGATATAATTTGTGATGAGATTACATCCTCATAAACCCATCATAAGTTGAAAATATCACAAGTAGATAATTCGCTTAATATATCTAACCTACAAGACATCATAGCTTAGCCTAGTCTATCTTAAACATGCTCAGAATACTTACATTAGCCTACAGTTGGGCAAAGTCATCTAACACAAAGTTAATTTTATAATAAAGTGTTGAATATATTGTATAATTTATTACACAATGTTTTCATTTAAAATATTTTCTTCTGTAGATAAAATAACTTCAAGAATCTCGAATGTGTTCATTTTTTGTCTCCCATCTTCACTTTGGGCTTCCCTAGGTAATCCTCCTTAGAAAAAAATCTGTGTCTCTTGGGTCTTTCAGCTATGACCTACTGCCATTTTACTGGAACCCTGCTGGTATGAAGGTTTAAGGTGTATTGTTGTGTGGAGTGAGCATTCTCTAATTTTTCCAATTAAATCTCAGCCTTTCAGTGGGCCTGTGTCTGACCTGTGACTTTCACAAATGATTCTTCTTGTATAGTTTTTCCTCTTCCTTTTAGATGAGGCAAAAAAAACTAGATGGGACCATAATGAGAGAAATGCATTTCTACCACAGCTCTGGAACAAGGCTCTGAAAAAGTCTTTCCCGTTAAGAAATAGACCTTTGTTACAGGGAAGGCTCTAGGCAGGCCCTTTTCACAATACTTGCTCTTCCCTTCCCGCTGTCAGAGCCATAAGGAAAATCTTTCTCAGATCTTCTCCATGAGAACTTGCTGGGTTTCCCGGAGGGAAAATCCATAAAAGTGTGTGTGGAGTGTTCCCTAAAACTAAGGCCCCCAGGATATATTTTCACAAGTCCACAGGCAGATTTCAGAAATCCATCAAAATTGCCATTTAAGTATTTCTATCTGTTTAAGGCTTCAGTAGCTTCTGTTCCAGGAAATCAAATTTTGCTGAGGTTCTTTAGAATTGCCTGCCTTTCCAGGTTTCAGGGTGGAGAGGGTGGTACTTTGCCCCCCAAATCAGTTTTCTGATGGGTCCAAGAAAAGGTGTTGATTTTCATTTCGTCCAACGTTTTATTGCAAGGATGGGAGTAATGACCTCCAGCCCTTTAAATGTCAGAGCTGAAACCCACATTTAACTTTCATTGGTTGTCTTTTGCAGATGAGTTTTACACTTAAATCTCAAAAATATGTGTGCTTTTCTCCTTGGCAATAATACATCAACTACCACTGATTTAAATTTTTATCATTAGCAATAAAAAGGCCACAAAACCATTTTGTATATCACGTTGCATGTTTTAAATCTATGCCGTTTTATTTTACTGAAAATGTCTGGTTTTATATCCATCAGCCACAAATCTTAAATGTACAAATAAACATAAATTACACCAAATAGTTCTTTTAAATTTATGTATGCTTTCCTTATGTGGCATATTTTCACCATTTTATTCTGAAACGTTTATTCAATATAAAATATACAAAACACTACAATTTAGGATATAATTATAAAATCGTGACTCATGTAAACACTCACATTAAGAATACGACATTGCCAGTTAGAGGCTTCCAATACACTGCTAAAAAGTAGTAAGAATAGTTGTTATTCTTGCTTTATTGAGAAAGTTTACCCATTAAATAAAGTGGCTATTTTAAGTGCCAGAGGACATGCTTTTTGTCCTTTAAGGAAGTAATCTCAATTCCTACTTTGTTGAGTTTTTTCATCAGAAATGGATGTTAAGGTTTTTCTCAAAGATCTTTCTGCATGTGTGGAGATACTAAAATAATTTTTCCATTAGCCTATTAATATGGTGAATTAAATTCATAAATAGCTTTATATTTAATGATGCTCGTATTCTGGAAATAAGTTCCTCTTAGTCATGATATGCTACTTATTAACATGCTGATAAATTCAGCTTGCTAATATTATTCCAGTTTTTGCATCAACATTTAAAATGTATTGGCATATAGTTTTCATTTACGACGTATATGAACTTTATGAATTTATACTATTCCTTTTTTTTTTCTGAGACAGGGTCTCACACTGTTGCCTAGGCTTGAGTGCAGAAGTGTGATCATAACTCACTGTGGTCTCGACCACCCGGCTCAAGCGATCCTACCACCTCAGCTTCCTGAGTAGCTGGGCCTATAGTCACACACCATCATGTCCAGGGTAGAGACAGGGTCTTACTATGGTGTCCAGGCTGGTTTCAAACTCCTGGGCTTACGTGATCCTTCTGCCTTGACCTCCCAAAATGCTGGGATTATAGACATGAGCCATTGCACTCAGCAAAATATAGATTTCAAAATTACACTTGCTTTATAAAAATAACTGGAGAAGTTTTTCACGTTTATTCTATGCCTAGGAAGAATTTCAACAGGATTGAGATTATCTGGTCTTTGAAAAGTTGACACACTTTCCTCTGTGAAACTACCTGGTCCTGATGCATATTTGTAGGTTAGGGTTTTTTAAAAATAATTTCCCTGGCCAGGCGCGGTGGCTCACGCCTATAATCCCAGCACTTTGGGAGGCCGAGGCGGGTGGATCACGAGGTCAAGAGACTGAGACCATCCTGGTTAACAAGGTGAAACCCCGTCTCCACTAAAAATACAAAAATTAGCTGGGCATGGTGGCGCGTGCCTGTAATCCCAGCTACTCAGGAGGCTGAGGCAGGAGAATTGCCTGAACCCAGGAGGCGGAGGTTGCGGTGAGCCGAGATCGCGCTCCAGCCTGGGTAACATGAGTGAAACTCCGTCTCCTCCAAAAAAAAAAAGAAAAAAAAAAAAAAATTTCCCTGGTATTTTGTCTGAGAAAATTGTTTTGTTCAAGCTTTCTCCTTATAGAAATCAATTCTGGAGGCTTGTATTATCCTAGGAGTGTATCCGTCACATGTACATTTTCAAATGTGTTTATGTAGAATTCTTCAAAACAGTATTTTTTACTTTTTAATATTTACTCTGTTTCAATGGTAAATTGCCCACATCATTTATTTCTTGTATTTTTAGATGAATTGGAGGGTATAAATGTTGTTTTGTTACATGGATATATTGCATAATGGTGAAGTTTGGGCTTTTAGTGTAGCCATCACCTGCATAGTGTACATTGTACCTATAAAGTGATTTCTCATCCCTCTCCTTCCCACCCATCGGAGTTTCCAACATCTATTATTTTACTCTCTATGTCAATGTATGCACATAATTTACCTCCCACTTATAAGTAGAAGCATGTGGTATTTGACTTTCTGAATTATTTCACTTAAGACAGTGGCCGCTAGTTGTATCCATATTGCAGCAAAATACATTATTTCATTCTTAGTTGTAGCTGTGTAGAATTTCATGTGAGATATATATATACACACACACATATATGTTTATGTACATATATCACATATTCTTTATCCCATCATTCATTGCTGGACACGTAGATCGATCCTGTATCTTTACTATTATGAATAGTGCTGAGAAACATATATGTGCAGTTATCTTTTTTTTTTTGGGGGGGGGTTAAATGAACCTTTATTAGAACGTTGTAGCAGTTGTGTTTGAAGGCGGCGGCCCTACAAAAAAACTTTAAATTAAAGTCCCTAACTGCATGGGTAGGAAAACCAGGGCTGGAGCTCAATGGGGGACCAATGGAACCCAGTCCTCACGGAGACACACGCATGTACATGGGCGCGGGACACCCTTGAGCCGGCATGAAGCCGGCTCAGTGTGCAGGAGAGCAGTTATCTTTTTAATGTAATAATTTCTTTTCATTCGGATATATACCCAAAAGAGGAATTGCTGGATTGCATGGTAGATCTGTTTTTAGTCCTTTGAGAAATCTTCATCATGTTTTCCATAAAGGTTTTACTAATTTACATTCCTACCAACAGTGTTTAAGTGTTCCCTTTTCTCTACATTCTCTCCAGTATCAGTTGTTTCTTGACTTTTTAATAGCCGTTCTGGCTACTGTAAGATAGGATATCATTGCAGTTTTAATTTGCATTTCTCTGATGATTAGTGGTATTGAGCATTTTTAAATATGCTTATTGGTCATTTGTATGTCTTCTTTTGCAAAATGTTCATATTCTTTGTACACTTTTAATGTATGTGTGTGTATTTAAAATCGCTTGAGATCCTTGTGAATTCTGCATAATTGTCCTTTGTTGGATGCATTGTTTGCAAATATTTTTCCTAATCTCCATGTTGTCTGTTCAGTCTGTTGATTCTTTTGCTGAACAGAAGCTATTTAGTTTAATTAAGTCTACTTGCCTATTTTTGTTTTTGTTGCATTTGCCTTTGGGAACTTAGTCATGAAATTTTGCCTAAACCAATGAGAAGAGTTTTTCTTGGGTTTTCTTCCAGTATTTTTATAGCTTCAGGTCTTAAATTTAAGTCTTTAATTCATTTTGAGTTAATTTTTGTATATGGTGGGAGATAGGGATCCAGTTTCATTCTTCTGCATATGGCAATCCAATTTTCCCAGTACCGTTTTTTGAACAGGGAATCCTTTCCCCAGTGTGTGATTTGTCGACTTTGTTAAAGATAAGTTAGCTGTAGGAATATGGCTTTTTTTCTTAGTTCTGTATTTTGTTCCATTGTTCTATGTGTCTATTTTTATACCAGTACCATGCTGTTTTGGTTACTATAACCTTGTAGTATAATTAGAAGTCAGATATTATGATGCGTCCAGCTTTGTTCTTCTTGCTTAGGACTGCTTTGACTATTTGAGCTCTTTTTTAGTTCTGCGTAAATTTTAGGATTGTTATTTCTAATTCTGTGAAAAATGTCATTGGTATTTTGATAGGAATCACATTAAATCTATAGATTGCTCAGTATAATCATATTTTAATAATATTTATTCTTAATTATGACATAATATTTGTTCTTCTAATCTATGAGCATGAAGTGGTTTTTCCATTTGTTTGTGTCATCTGCAATTTATTTCATCAGTATTTTGTAGTTTTCCTTGTAGAGATCTTTCACCTTCTTGGTTAAATATATTTAAAATATATTTTTCTCTAGCTATTTTAAATGGAATTGACTTCTTGATTTGGGGCTCAGATTGATCACTATTGGTGTATTGAAACACTACTAATTTTCATATGTTGATTTTGTATTCCAAGACTTTACTGAATTTATTTATCAAATCTAGGAGTCTTTTGGAGGAGTCTTTAGGGTTTTCTAGATATAAGATCATATCAGCAGCAGAGATAATTTGACTTTCTCTTTTCTAATTTGGATGACTTTTATTTCTGTCTTTTGCCTGATTGCTTGGGATAGGATTTCCAGTATCATGTTGAATGAGATTAATGAAAGTGGCCATCCTTGTCTTGTTTGAGATCTTAGCAAGAATGCTTTCAGCTTTTCCCCATTCAGTACAATGTTGGTTGTGGGTTTGTTGTATGTGGCTTTTGCTATTTTGAGGTATGTTCCTTCTATGCCTACTATATTTTGAGAGTTTTTATCATGAAGGGATGCTGAATTGTATCAAATTTTTCTGCAGCCATTGAGATGATAACATGGTTTTTGTTTTTAATTCTGTTTATGTAGTAAATCACATTTATTGATTTGTATGGTGAACCACCCTTACTTCCTGGAATAAATTTCACCTGATTGTGCTCTATTATTGTTTGATATACTGTTGGATTCAGTTTGGCTAGTATTTTGTTAGGGACTTTTACATCTATCTTCATTAGGGATATCAGTCTGTAGTTTTCTTTTTGTTTTGTGTCCTCATTTGGCTTTTGTATGAGGATGAAGCAGCCTCATAAGACAGTTTGAAAGTATCACCTCTACTTCTATTTTTTGGGAGGAATTTAAGTATAATTATCACCAATTATTATTTGAATATTTGACAGAATCCAGCCATGAATCTATCTGGCCCTGAGCTTTCCTTTGTTGGAAGGTTTTTTATTACCATTTCAACTTTCTTATTTATTCTTGTTCTGTTCAGGCTTTTCATTTCTTCTTGATTCTTTCTTGATAGATTATGTGGCTCTAGGAATGCATCCATTTCTTCTAGATTATCTAATTTGTTTGCATATAATTTTTCATAATAGTCCCTTATGATCTTTTTATTTCTGATAAATGAATTGTGATATCCCCTCTTTTATCTCTCATTTTGAGTCATCCATATTTTTTCTTCATCTAGCTAAGGTTTGTTGATTTTGTGTATTTTTTTTCCAAAAAAGCAATTCTTAGTTCTGTTGATGTTAAAATAGTTTTTTCTTCTCTATTTTATTTATTTCTGTCCTAATATGTATTTTTTTCTTCTATAAACTTTCAGTTTAGTTTGCTCTTGTTTTTCTCATTCCTTGAGTGTAAAATCAGGTTAAGAATAAAAAATAAAAACCACATGATCATCTCAATAGATGCAGAAAAATCACTTGAAACAGTTTAGCATGTATTTATAATAATAATAATAATAAAAACCCTTTCAACTGAATAGATGCAGAAAATTCTGCCAACACAAGGAAATCCATTTATAAAAAGCCCATAGCTAACATCATTGTCCTTGAGGAAAAACTGAAAGCTTTTCTTCTGAGACCGAGTAGAAGGCAAGGATTTTTACTGAGTGCAAGGCAAGGATTCCTATTATCATCACTTCTATTCTACATAGTTCTGAAAGTACTAGCAGGAGCAATCAAACAAGAAAAATACAAGGCATATAAATCAGGAAAAAGTAAAATGTGGAAAAAGTAAAGTAGGAAAAAGTAAAAAGTAAAATTAGTCTCTGTTAGCAGATGACATGATCTTAAATATAGAAAACTCTGAAGACTCCACACACAAGGCCAGGCTTGGTGGCTCACGCCTGTAATCCCAGCACTTTGGGAGGCTGAGATGGGTGGATCACGAGGTCAAGAGTTTGAAACCAGCCTGGACAACATGTAAAGCTCTCTCTCTACTAAACATACAGAAAATTAGCTGGGCATGGTGGCACACACCTGCAGTCCCAGCTACTCAGGAGGCTGAGGCAGGAGAATCGCTGGGAAGCGGAAGTTGCAGTGAGCCAAGATTGCACGGCTGCACTCCAGCCTGGGTGACAGAGCGAGCCTCTGTCTAAAAAACAAACAACTGCACACACAAAACTACTGTTAGAACTAATTAGCAAATTCAGTGAAGTTGGAGGATACAAAGTCAACATACAAAAATTAGTTCCATTTCTTACACCAACATAGCTGAAAAGGAAATCAAGGAAAGAATCCCATTTATAATAGCATCAGAAAAACAAACTATTTAGGAATACATTTAAATGAGGTAAAAGATCTTTACACTAAAAACTTGAAAATAAAACATTAAATGAAATAAATGGAAGAAGACACAAATACAGAAGACAAATCCCATGTTCATGCTTCTAGTTTTTGCCCATTCAGTGTGATGCTAACTGTGGGTTTTTCACAGATGGCTCTTAATATTTTGAGGCATTTTCCTTCTGTGCCTAGTTTCTTGAGGGTTTTTAAGGTGAAGGGATGTTGAATTTTGTTAAAAGCTTTTTCTGGTCTATTGAGATGATCATATGGTTTTTGTTTTTAATTGTGGTTATGTGGTGAATCACATTTATCGATGTGCATATGTTGAACCAACCTTGCAGCCCAAGAATGATGTCTGCTTGATCACGGTGAATTAACTTTTTGATGTGCAGCTGGATTTGGTTTGCTAGTATTTCTGTGGTAATTTTTGTGTCTATGTTCATCAGAAATACTGGCCTGTAGTTTTCTTTCTTCATGTGTCTTTGCCAGGCTTTGGTGTAAGGGTAATATTGGTTTCATAGAATGAGTTAGGGAAAGATCCTTCCTCAATTTTTTTGGAATAGTTTCAGTATAATTGGTATCAGCTCTTTGTGCATCTGGTAGAATTTGGCTTTTAGTGCATCTGGTCTGGAGCTTTTTTTTGGTTGGGAGGCCTTTTTTTTTTCTATTGATTCCATTTGAAAATTCAGTGTTGGTCTATTTCATGTTTCAGTGTCTTCCTGATTTAATCCTGGGAGGTTGTGAGTTTCCAGGAATTCATCCATGTTCTCTAGATTTTCTAGTTTGTGTGCATAGAGGTATTCATAACAGCCTCTGAAGATCTTTTGTATTTCTATGGGATCAGTTGTAATATCACCTTTGTCATTGCTGTTTGTGCTTATTTGGATCTTTCTCTTTTTCTTTGTTAATCTAGCTAGCAGTCTTTTGAACGTATTTATCCTTTCAAAGAACCAACTTTTGGTTTCACTGATGCTTTGTATGGATTTTTGGGTGTCAGTTTTGTTCAGTTCTGCTCTGATTCAGCTGTTTTTCTTCTGCTAACTTTGGGGTTAGTGTATTTTTCTAGGTGTGATGTTACATTGTTAATTTGGTATGTTAACATTTTGAAGTAGGTGTTTGGTGCTTTCCTCTGAACAATGTTTTGCTGTACCAGAGGTTTTGATGTGCTGTATCTCTGTTTTTATTTATTTCAAATAATTTTTAATTTTTTTCCTTAATTTCATTATTTACCCAAAAGTCATTCAGAAGCAAATTGTTGAATCTCCATGTAATTGTATGGTTTGGAAGGTCTTCTTGGTATTGATTTCTATTTCCGTTCCACTGTAGTCTGAGAGTATGGTTGGTATAATAGCAATTTTTAAAAATTTGTTGAGACTTACTTTATGGTCAAATATGTGGTTGATCTTGGAATATGTTCCATGTACAGATAAGAAGAAGGTAGCCTATGGTTGATGGGTAGAGTGTTCTGTAGATGTCCATTAGGCTTTATTGTTCAAGTACTGAATGTAAGCTCAGAATTGGTCAGTTATCTGCCTTGATGTTCTAACACTGTCAGTGGGGTAATGAAGTCCCCCATTATTACTGTGGGGCTATTTGTGTGTGTGTGTGTGTGTGTGTGTGTGTGTGTGTGTGTGTGTGTGTGTGTTTAGATGGAGTCTCACTCTGTTGCCAGGTTGGAGTGCAGTGGCATGGTCTTGGTTTACTGCAACCTCCAACTCCCTGGTTCAAATGATTCTTTTGCCTCAGCCTCCTGAGTAGCTGGGATTAAAGGCCTGCACCACCATGCCCAGCTAATTTTTGTATTTTTAGTAGAGACAGAGTTTCACCATGTTGGACAGGATTGTTTTGATCTCTTGACCTCGTGATCTGCCTGCCTTGGCCTCCCAAAGTGCTGGGATAATAGGCATGAGCCACCACTCCTGGCCCCCTGTGGCTATTTCAAAGTTATAGCAATTAAAACAGTATGTTATTGGAATAAAAACAGACATATAGACCAAATAGAACAGAATATAGAGCCCAGAAATATACCCATGCATAAATCTGATCTTTGACAAGAGTGTATAGAATACACAATGGGGACAGTCATTTCAACAAATAGTATTGAAAAAACTAGATATTCAAATGCAAAAGAATGAAATTGAACCCTTATCTTACACTATACATAAAAATCGACTCAAAATAGTTTTAAACATAGAACCTGGAACTGCAAAACTCCTAGAAGAACTCATAGGTCAAAATCTTCATGACCTTGGGCAATGATTTCTTGAATATGACACCAAAAGTACAAGCAACTAAATCAAAATTAGATAAATGAAACAACATCAAGTTAAAAAACTTCTTCACAGCAAAGGGAACAACCAACAGAATGAAGGGCAACCTACGAAATTGGAGAAAATACTTGCAAACCATATATCTGATAATTGACCAACATCCAAAATATAGCAAAAAAAAAAAAAAAACAAACCCCATAATAACCTAATTAAAAATGGGCAAAGGACCTGAATAAAGTTGAATGATTTCTTCAAAGGGGACATACTAATGGCCAATAGGTATATGAAAAGGTAGACAACATCACTAATCCTCAGGGAAATGTAAATCAAAACCACAATGAGATATCACCTCATACCTATTAGAATAGCTACTATCCAAAAAGCAAAAAATAAAAAGTGTTGGTAAGAATGTAAAATAGGGACACACTTGTATACTGTTGGTGGTATAACAACAAGGAAAACAGTGTGTAGCCACAGAGGAATACACCAAGGAAAATGGCTCCTCAAAAAATGAAAAATATTACTGTCACAGGATTCAACTATCTTACTTCTGAGAATATATCTCACTTCTGAGTAGACATCCAAAGGAAATAAAAACAAGATTTCAAAGAGATATCTCCACTGTCACATTCATTGCATCATTATTCACAATAACCAACATGTGAAAATAATCTAAATGTCCATCAATAATGAATGGATACACAAATGGTGGAATATGTGATAAAATCTTATTCAGCCTTAAAAAAGAAGGCAATCCTGCCATAGGTGACAAGATGTATGAATCTGGAGGATGTTATGTTATGTGAAATATAGCCACAGAAGACCAAATACTGCATGATTTCACTTTCCTGAGGTATCTAAAATACTCAAACTCGTAGAAACAAGGTAGAATGGTGATTGCTGGGAGCTGAGGAAGGGAAAAACAAGGAGTTGCTTTTCAACAGTTATAGAGTTTCAGTTATACAAGGTACATGAATTCTAGAAATCTGCTGTCCAATATTGTACCTAAAGTTAAAAATAATACTGTATTGTGCTTAATAAAAATTCATTAAGAAGACAGATCTGTTAAGCGTTCCTACCATAATAAAAATTAAAGACATAAAAAAGAATAGACTTCCTCTTAGATAGTCCATTGGGTGACCAATTTAATTATTAAATATGATATAGTTAGTATATTATTTTAAAATATATTGAAGGTAATTAAAAAATTACTCTTTTGCTTTCAGTATCAGACTATGTGACTCCAGGATCAAAATGGTTTATACATGACTGATTTTTAAATGTCACTTCAAGAGTGATTGGTTCATGCAATGATGGCTCAGGGCTTTCTCACAAAAGAATCACATTTCATTGCATTTCCCAGGAAGTAAATCCATGTTTTAAGATAAGAATATAAATCTCTTTTCTGCCTTTAAGATGGACTGCTTCTGCTTCACTTTTTGGGTTTGAGGGTAGACCTACCATTTACTTCATGGTCAGATTCACTGGAGGCAGCCTCAGAGACTGACTTGTCTGTCACAACCCTTAATGATTTCAGATTGTTCTGAATTTCTTTCATTATGTTTATTTTCATTGGCTTCGACCTTATGTTTCAAACTTCTTTTAACCACCAATCTATGTCTAGGTTGAAAATAAAATGTGGCAGGAAGATGAATGCATATTTAAAGGCAATGCTTTTTACTGCGACCAAAACTAATAAACAGACATTGATTTGCAAGGTGAAAAATCTTACTTATAGAATAAATCATTGCTTGTAAACATTTTTTAAACTATATTTTTAAAAACAAAGGCATAGAATCACTAAGAAATCAATATACTAGCTTGCTCATTTTTTTTCTTGGACAATTTCTAGCCACAAAAACTAGCAATGTTTGCATAATTTGTATTCAAAGCCATGGTAAATTTTTTTTGTGTTAAATTACTATATTACATATTCCCCTCCACACCAATAACACAAGAGTAACCATTTTTTTAAAATTACTACTGTATATCATCTAGATTTTTTTTTCTTTTGAGACAGGGTCTTGCTCTGTCACCCAGGTGGGGGGTGCAGTAGTGCAATCATGGCTCACAACAGCCTCTACCTACCGGTCTCAAGTGATTCAACATAGCCTCCTGAGTATCTGGGACTACAGACATGCACCACCATGTTCAGCTAATTATTGTATTTTGTGTAGAAATAAGGTTTTGCCAGGTGGCCCAGGCTGGTCTCAAGCCTCCGAGTTCCACCCACCTGGGCCTCCCAAAGTGCTGGGACTACAAGCATAAGCCACCATGCCCGACCTCATTTGAATTTTTCTAAGAAAGATTGGTTAACATGGAGAACATCCTGGTCTGATTATTTTTCTTGTGCATGTATGTGATCCAACTGTTACAGATCCCCTGAATACTCAAATGTACCTGAGAATTCTACAGGGAAGTCACCACAATTACTTCATGGCTTGCATATAACATTTTGTGCTCCCTGTGGGAGTCTATATTTCAGTTAGAGATGAATAGAAAATGATAAAGTCAAACTCATCCCACAAATGGGATATGGTACTTGGTTGGGACCTCATTCTTCAATCCCCTTACCTCACCAGCTTCTTCCATTTTGACCAAATTCCCTACCATTTCATGAAGCACCATGCCTTTTCATGCATTTTTGTAGATGCTATACTCTCTTCCTGGACAACCTGGTATGTGACCCCCTTCCTCCTTTCATTGGTGATCATCTGTGACCCACCTATGATGTTACCTTTCTGAAAAGTTTTCACAGAAAATCCTAAGAAGAGTTCATCACAACTAGGCCTTCCAAGAATCTCTCTTAAATGAACCAATGAATTAAAATACATACTCAGTTGCTTCTTGCTATCATGCTTCCCTGCTTGTTTTTATTTTTATTTTTTCGTATCTGTCTCTTGGTAAAATTCTTCATAAAAATTCCCATCTGTCACCAGTATGATAAAATAAGGAGATCGAGTTAACAGAGAGTGCCTATATCAGGAGACAGAATTAGACATGGACCAACTTAAGCAGATAAATCTTCCTTCCTAGTCACATTGACAAGCTGCCTCTCAGAAACCCTTCCAAAACCAGGGTGCTAAATGAGATTAGCAAATCTTCAGAACACCACTCCCCACCCACACTTTGGCTTCAGGTTTCTCTTGTGCAAGGGCAGGATATAAGCCCAACACATGCACCGCCAGGCCTCTCTGCTCCATTTCCTCGGGTGCAGCAGCACAGCTGAGCTCAGCTAGTTTTCAGTTGCCACAACACAGTTCCTGGGAAGTGGGTGTGGGTGGGCACACCTCAAACCACATTGGCATGTGAGGCAGAGGCTGGCTGAGCAGCTTGCCTGGATGCTATGTTTTAGTCAGGAAGGGGAGAACACTTCGCTTTGCTGTTGGGCCTATATTTATCTTTTTCTTGACAATTCCAATCTTTAAATATCTTGAATCCATTACTTTCTACACTTGATTGCTTTTGATTGTTCTCTCTAATGCCATTCCTTCTATGGGAAATAATAGAGCCCTTCAGGTAATTTGGCTTTTTGAGAAGGAATTAAATCATCTTAGTACAGACAGGCCTGCTATTGGCTCAATGGTCTAGCTACTGAGCATATTATAGTTTTTCCAAGATAGGCCTTGCCTCCAGTGCTGAGAAAGGCTCACAGCCACCATGTAATGTACTGAATATGGAGGATGCAAAGATGGAAATATGACTGCTGACCTCATGATCTCTGGGAAACCAGACCAGAGACACTAGAAAGCACAATAAAATACATCCAGGACACAGGGATATGTAAGTTGCTTGCTTAATCCTACTGTGACTGAATTGCGGATGATGGGCTCAGGTTGCTCCCAGATAGGATGTGTTCTTCCAGGCCCTGGGTCCCTCACTCACCCAAACATGGGGGAGAGGACCCCACTGGGCATGGTGAGCTCGTTCAAGTAAATATTGAACCCCAAAGAGTTTTGCAAAAAGTGATTTATTTAGGCAGAGAGAGAGAAAAAAGAATATAGAGAGAGAGCTCCCATGCTGTGTAAGAGAGATGTAGTCCGCACAGATGAGAGAGAGGGGGACTTTTAACCTGGGAGTTATTACTGCCCCATGTAAGTTTTTGTCCTATGAAGGAGCTCCTTTAACCTTCTGCTGGAGTGATTGATCTTTGATTTCTGACATCTGATTTGTTGTTTGGCCCACAGTCCTCTCATAGCTTCCTGTGGGTTTTTCTGAACAAAGGAAGCTCACCTGGGCAGTCTATCTTCCCGTGAGTGCAAAAATTAAACAAAGACCTCTAAGCTCCTGGATGGAGATGTGAAAGAAGGCAAGTTGGGCATGTCACTGGGAAATTCTTGCCTTTGAAATCATGCTCCTTGTGGGTCCGGGAAGAGAAGTTAATTACATTCCCTCATTACTGGGGAGAAGGCATCCTTAAGAAACAAGCATTTGAAGAAGGACTTAAAAATGTAGGTGGAGAAGTTAGAAAAGGGCTTTCTAGACCAAGGGAACCACATTACTTCAAGCAGAAACATCAAAGAGCAAGGCATCCTTCTACTTTTATGGCTGTTAAATCAATTGAACTATTTTCAAAATGCCTTACAAGGTTTATTATTTTATTACTTGAAATGTCAACCTCTGACAGAAGTGTTTTCTGCTCTGTAGGTATGTTTGTATTTTTTTTTTCTATTTTTTCACTTCAATTTATTTCTTAATTTTATGTATTTTATGCTGTTAATCAGTATTTAAATGTTCATCACTATTTTATCTTCTTGATAGATTTCATATTTTATTAACATAAATTAGTTGTCTTTATCTGGCTTAGTGTTTTTGGCTTCAAATTCCACTTTGTCTGATTTATGAAATTACTTTTATTAAATAAAGTAGTTGAATCTATAATAATTGGACCTCAGTCAGCTGCCTGGACCTGGAGAAGAAATAAGACAATTTGGAATGAGCCCAGTCTCATTATAATAATGCAGTGTTGAGGGTAGAGATCAATGAAAACTTATTTCTGGTATTCAGGAACTAACAAAACAGGGGAAGCGTGGAAATGAGCAAAAGTTCACGCACCAGAACCAATAGGGCTAACGTGACATTTATTTCTTCTTGGACAATACTTTGAAACCCTTCTTCTGTAATTTATTCTTTTGCCTCTTCAATGGTTAGGAAATGTGAGGTCCCGTATGGTTGAGCCACTTCCTGGATGCCCAGTAAGCTACATGTTCTTCCAAGGGGAAAAAAATGTTCCTACAGTGTAAACCATTCCATTTAGGACCAGAGGTGGGAAAATGGGAAGGAAAATAGCTGGTCACACTTTCCCTTTGTTCATGAATAAATAAGTCTCTTTGTCATTTTGACTAAATCATGTGGGTAAACTAGGAAGAGACAAAATAAACTGTTATTTATTAAACTAAGCCAGAAACCACATATTATTTTTACTCGGAAAGCCTGGCTGAGAGGGCTATGTGATACTGAAGGAGTGAGTTAGTGAAGGGTGGACCTCCCCGAAGATGGATGTAATAAGATCAGCCTTCCAACATGCTCTTCTGCAATGTGTTCTTGCCATTCCCCATCAGTTTCCTTCGGAATCTAGTCTGACCTTAATGACTTACTTCACTAACAAAAGGTGGTGTAAGTGATGTGATGCATTTGCAGGGCTAAATGATAGGAACCTTTGCAGCATCCACTCAGGTCTCTTACTTGCTCTTGTGAAACTATTTTTGTAAATGCAGCCACCATGTTGAGGGAAGCCCAAGCTCATGAAGAAGTACATGTAGCTCTCCAATTAATAGCCCCACCTAAGCTCCAAGCCAATTGCCAGCGATGTCAGGGATCCCGCTGGAACACCCAGCCCAGTTGAGCTTTCAGATGCCAACACTTGACTGCAACTGCATGAGAAACCCCCAGTGAGAACTTTCTAGCTGAACCTCCCATACTGAACCATGAGAGGTCATCATAAATGAAACTAGCATTCTTGCATCACCGTAATACTGAGTTTATGGCCCTACAGATGAGGAAATTTTCACAAACTTAATCTACTCTTCCTCTTCCTTTTCTGACATTATAGGTGCCCAAAATAAAAACGTTTTTTCTTTTTCCATCTCCTTTCTTTCCACCTTCCTGTCTTAGAATCTTGAATTCTGCCATTCAGAGACTGTTTTTGCTATCTGCGGCATCTATTCAACTTTAGATTCTTACATACTATCTCTGTGTTTCTAAGAACTTGTTGAAGAATCTCTTTTGATCAATTCTTTCATCATATAAATTTGCAAAACTCAAGAATGGAGTCCCACAAACTCACTTACTTCTCAGCAGTACAGTAGAAAAGGAATGCAGTTCACTGGAATCAAAGTACATTTGTCCTCAAATATCATGTCCTGAATATGAGGCGTTTACACAAGTAGTACATGAGAGAAAAGAAATTCTTTTATACATAGTTACTATTGAATCTCAGCATTATTTTTACAAAAAAAGAAAAGAAAGAGAGATGGAAGGGAGAATGGAGGATGGAGATTGAAATTTTCATTAGGCAAATGTTTCAAAGGGTATTTTCCATTCTGCATTAGACTTCTGGTCAATTCACAATCAAAGATGTTTGATAAGTATTCAGTTTATTCACATAATTTTTGGTGACATATTACAATAGACAGCACACTGCCAAGCTTGATGAGAAAAGATGCTTTCCTAAAAAAATGTCCTAATAAATTGAACATTTCCTTTACTTCTTAAAAAAAGTCATCTTGACAAAGTATAGTCTCATTTAGTGAGTTATATAATGGATGGGTTTATGGTTTCTCTAAATGTAGGAGGAGATTTAGACAACAGATGGAAAAATTGTAAAAGCCATATGATTTAGAAACTATGACCAGAACCGAAGATGTAATGTCACTGGAAGTATCCTCATAAGGAAATATAGAAAAACTTGATATCCTCAACTTTCCAGGAATTAGTCTATGAATAGAAATTGTCTAAATTGAACAACTGCTTTCTAATCAAGTTAATCATATCTATTATTTTTGGTAGAATAATGACAAACATAAAATTTAATAACTCTAAGTAAGATACCTTTACATGTACAATGAACTAACAAATCATTTGTTAATATAGAATACTGTTGTAGTTACCTCACTGTTTTTATTTTACTTCAAAATCTCTTCCATATTTTTACAACAACAAGCAGAAGATGGGCAATTTTGAAAAGCTTTTTTAAAGAAATGTTCATTGGTATTTTGGGATAGCAGTAGAAGTCACACGGCTCTTGCCGCTGAAGTTACCTAATTGAGTAGATTTCAGGGGTGGACTTGGATAAATCACAGGAGCCTTTGAGACTAAGTTTCTTGATTTGCAAAATGGGGATGAGGCCGCATTTGCTGTGAATAATTAATTGAAGTACATGGCATGTTCCAAATCTTTAACCCTGGATCCTTCACCCCCAGCTGGGTTGGGTGTCTCTCTGGACTTTTCCTCAGGACCCTCTAACCACCAAGGTATAACTTCAGACATTCTCTGTATGCTATCTCTGCACATGTTCCTCTTAGCTCACAAGTTCCTGGAAGGAAGGGGCTGTATCTTATTCACGCTTGTATTCCCAGGGCCTAGCCACATTACCTAAGCCAAATCAGGCTCTTGGCAAATGTTTGATGAATGAATGAATGAGTCAGATATTCAAGGTTGGCTCATTTCTCTGAATTTGTATATTATGAATTTGTATATTATGCATGGATAGTACAGATTTTATAGAACATATCCATCATCTCAGAAAGTTGTGCTGGACAGCACTGCCCTAGATGCAATGTTAAACAGTAATCAACCATAGTTTCCAACAAAGAAAATATTTTTACAGAAGCATTGTAAGAATTCCATGCCCTATTTGTTTAAATGATAATTATCTTCTGGGAATGCTGCACACCCATCTAAATACATTATACAGTATGCAAATCCTACCTGTTTTCCATAAGAAACGATAAATCTTCATTTATGGTGAGGAGTAGAGGGACTTCTTAGGTTTATAAAGAGCAATATGAACAAGATGATCTAGAACAAGTTGAATTGTAGTGCAAAGCTTCTGGTAAATGTGTGTTGAAAGAGTTCCAGCTAATTTTCTGAAAATTGTACTTGTATGTAATTTTAAATCAAGGAGAGGATTGGCCTAAATCTTTAAGGTACTTTTTTCTTTTAGGTTTTAGAATGTTTTAATAACAATCTGCAGGAGAACTGTATGGTATTCAACTAAGTGAAAGATGCAAAGATGACAGCACACCAGTCAAAAAGAGATACCAAAAGATTTTTCTGGAAGAGGTAGAGATTAAACTTCATATTCAGATGTCTTTTTTTTTTTTTTTTTTTTTTTTTTTTTTTGAGACGGAGTTTCACTCTTGTTACCCAGGCTGGAGTGCAATGGCACGATCTCGGCTCACTGCAACCTCCACCTCCCCGGTTCAGGCAATTCTCCTGCCCCAGCCTCCTGAGTCGCTGGGATTACAGGCACACGCCACCATGCCCAGCTAATGTTTTGTATTTTTAGTAGAGACGGGGTTTCACCATGTTGACCAGGATGGTCTCGATCTCTTGACCTCATGATCCACCTGCCTCAGCCTCCCACAGTGCTGGGATTACAGGCTTGAGCCACCGTGCCCAGCCTTCAGATGTCTTGTTAGTGTTGATTCCTTTTAATCAATCAGAAGAAGGCTGCCCCACAGCTGAAAGGACCCAAGGAGATTTGAAACTAATCTAGACTCTTCTTCATTTTCCGAGGACACCGATTGCAGAGCAGAGCTCCCTTACCATCTCTTTGTCGGCATCTACATTTCTGTACAAGTCCTTCCCCTGTTGAAATTTAGATGATATTATCTATTCAACACAAACAGTTCATTATTTTCTAAGCATTGAAACAGCAGAGAAAAGATGTTTATGCCAGCAAACAAAACATTCATTGAGTTTATTTTTCCATCCCAGGCATTGTTACACTCCTTTTAACATCCAAATTGTCTGCTAGTTTTGCTGTCCTGGTGTATTTAAAACAAACCTTTATGCACTTTTATCAAAGTATCTCATTACATTTTTGTCACAATTCATTGTGAAAAAAGGTTCTCCATTCAAATACGCACTTTGAGTGACTTGCCTGGTTGCCCTATCTGATAGACAGCAAGTATTAATTTTTAACAGAACCCTTTTTTCTCCAGATTTTCTCCAAAATTATGTTACGGGCTGAATTGCGCCTCCCAATTTTCATCTGTAAAAGCCTTAACTCCCAGTACCTCGGCATGTGACTGTCTCTCGAGAAAGGGCCTTTTACAAGTGGGGTTATTAGGGTAGTCCTAACACAATATGACCTGTGTACTGACAAGAAGGTAAGGCTAGGGCACAAATGCCACACAGAAGGAAAATTATGAGAAGGCAGAGGGAGAAGACAGCCATCCACAAGCCAAACAGAGGGCTCTTAAAGACATCAACCCCGCAGCACCTTGATCTGTCACCTTCAAAACTGTGAGATTAATTTCTGTTCTTTGAGCCACCCAGCGTGTGATACTTTGCCATGGCAGCCCTGGGAAACTAGTGGGTAGAATAAAGGTGTCAATAAATAGAAGCCTATGTCATTTCTGACTCAGTCAAGACTCAGACTGGAACTGAACTTGTGAGCCCTAATACAAAGTGCACATTCAAAACATGGGAGCAGTTGAGGATTGTAAATAACTTTATCCACATTTTCCCTTCTCCTGGAGATGTTTGCCGTCCTGTCCTTGTGACAATGAGAAATCTCTATGTGTAGAAGAAACTTTCCTGAGAGAAGTAGGGGTTCATAAAACTACATAAGAGAAGCCTGGTTTTACTGGGGAGGTCCTGAGAAATAAGACAAAAAGCTAATTTGTATGGTGGGACTAGAGCAGTACCTGAAAACTGATGTAGTAATCAGCTTAATGGTTGTGATTTCCAACACTGAATAGGAAGTTTGTTTTTCACAAAACTAAAATAAATAATATGACTTGGCATGGTGGCTCATGCCTGTAATTCCAGCACTTTGGGAGGCTGAGGTGGGTGGATCACCTGAGGTCAGGAGTTCAAGACCAGCCTGACCAACATGGTGAAACCCCATCTCTGCTAAGAATACAAAAATTAGCCAAGCAAGGTGGTGGGTGCCTGTAATTCCAGCTCCTCAGGAGGCTGAGGCATGGGAATCATTTGAACCCAGGAGGCAGAGGTTGAAGTGAGCCGAGCTCATGCCGCTGCACTCCAGCCTGAGCAACAGAGCGAGATTGCATCTCCAAAATAAGTAAATAAATAATAAAAATAAAATAAATAATATACCAGCATAAAAGAAAGAACTGAGAGTTAAATATCTGACTAGACTCTCCGGCTATTCACACCACATGAATGAAAAGACCAGGAACATTGCATTTTAGCAATAATTTTTGAAAAGAAAATATGCGTACAGGATTATTATTTGTTTCTGAGTTTGGATGTGATTTATTATCTATCTCAGCCTTAGAGACATCATAGAATGAGATAACATTTTGAGGCTTCATCTTTTAAAGCAAACTACCCACATTGACAAAGAGAGTTTATTTCCTCATCATCAAAATATGCCATGTAAACCCAATAGCCTGTTAAACAATGGGTGGCTTATTGGCGTTTGATTTGGAAGAAGATAATAACACTGTAATGTAATTTATTAACAGATGTAATAATGATTAACATTTACTAAATGATATGCACTGGCTGCCATGGTAATTGTGCACCTGCAGCCCGTTTAAGCCCCATCACTGTCTTTGAACTTGAATTTGCCCATTCTAAGGATGAGGAAGCTGCGATCCTGAGTAGATAAGTACCTCTTGTTCTACGGCTAGACAGTAGGAAGTGACACGTCTTCTGAGACAGAATCAAAGGCTGTTTTGAGCTTTTTAAGGGCAGTGCAGGGAATGTAGGCTGTTGTTGATAAGCATGCCATAGCTTACCAACAGAAAGTGACCACAGAGCCCCAGGAAGGCCAGCAGAAGTTACACGGCTTTAATATTTTGTGGAAAAGTTTAACTTTATCCAAAAATCTGAGCCAGACAAAGGGGAGGAGGAGAGGAAAAGAGGTAAGAGCAGAGGAAAAAGTTCATTCATGAGGGGTTATAGCAGGCTGGAAACTAGCAAGGCAGAAAAGAAGAGCTGGGACAGGGTGAGGGGGAACGGAAAATAAGTCAGGGAATGGAAAATCAGAAAAATGGCTTCCATTTTCACACAGAGAGGCATTGTTTGTGAATTGCGAATTTGATATGCTGGTTGTGAGAAGATTCGTAGGAGAGAAGAATGTGTAGCAATATCAGGTAAATAAAAAGCAGGAAAAGACTGATGTGAGAGACAATGGGATATACCCATCTGCTTCAGAATCTCCCAGCTCTTTGTGAGTCTCATGAGTTGTGGCAAGTGATGAGAGACCTCAGAATTATTACATGAAATCCTCAGGGTCAACCTGTAGCCTGAATAAATAAATGCAAATATAGAAGTGTGTGGTAGTCCTGGTGTGGTGGCTCATGCCTGTAATCCCAGCCCTTTGGGAGGCTGAGGCAGGGGGATCACCTGAGGTCAGGAGTTTGAGACCAGCCTGGCAAACATGGTGAAACCCTGTCTCTACTAAAAACACAAAAATTAGCCAGGTGCAGTGACAGGCACCTGTAGTCCAAGCTACTAGGGAAACTGAGGCAGGAGAATTGCTTGAACCCAGGAGGCGGAGGTTGCAGCGAGCCTAGGTCGCACCACTGCACTCCAGCCTGGGTGACAGAGTGAGACCCTGTTTCAAAAAAAAAAAAAAAAAAGTGTGTGGTGGCCTTGAGAAGGCAAGACTGCCTCCGACAAGGAGTGTGATATACCAAGGGTGCTGGCTACTGTTCTTTGAAACCCATCTGATACGGTTTGCCTCGGTGTTCCCCCCCCAAACCTCGTGTCGAATTGTAATCCCCACGTGTCAGGGGAGGGGCCTGATGGAAAGTGACTGATCAAGGGGCAGATTTCTCCCTTGCTGTTCTCATGATAGTGAGTTCTCATGAGATTTGATACTTTAAAAATGCGTGGCACCTCCCTCTCCACATGCTCTCTCTCTCCTGCTGCCATGTGAAGAAGGCGCTTGCTTGCCATTTGCCTTCCACCATGACTGTAAGTTTCCTGAGGCTTCACATTCATGCTTTCTCTTAAACCTGTGGAACTCTGTGAATCAATTAAACCTCTTTTCTTCATAAATTACCCCATATCAGGTAGTTCTTTGTAGCGATGTGAGAACGGACTAATGCACACACTGTGCATGGAGCTGAGCACAGTGAGGATACTAAGGCAGGCCCATTCCTGGGAGATGTGCCTCCTTTGTGGGCCTTTGGTTCAAGGACCCCTCAGTGCCTACCCTGCATGCCAGGACACTGCCAACCAATCCCCTCACTCCTTCACTACAGGTCAGACTTGCTTTGGAATGTCATGGCTCTCCCAGGCTGCCCTACCCTCTCCCTATTTCCTTTCCTTGGGGGGTGTTGCCCCTAATAAAATCCTTGTGTTTAATCCCATCTTGGTAGCTGAAACTCCAAGGATCCAAACTACCACCAAGTATTTTACTATTTTTCAAATGTGTGTGAATGCTGATATAATAAACACACACATGTAAAAGTGTTACTATTACATATTTATATTTGTATCTCAAGGGTCTGCACTCCTTTAAGTTCTCCTGCTATCACTCTCCTGCAGACTTCCATCATCTTTCACTAAGATTACTGATCACTCCTCAGGGTCTCCCTGAATGTATTCTTGCTCCCTTCCAATCCATTCTCCACATGGTAGCCAGGTAATACCATCTAAATGCAATTTTTTAACACAAAAAAACTCTACTAACTCTTATAACAAATGAGCAAGACCTGATAGTGTGAAAATATTAAGCAATTTAATTCCTTCTCCCATGGACCTTTGAACCTGCATTTCTGGACTTACTCTTTTCTCCATTCCTGGATGAAATCTCAGGCATGTCTTACTGGTTTTCTGAGTACTCTAGAAATAAACACATAGACCCTTTTCTTTGGCATGTAAAAATCCTGTTCTGGGGCCAGGTGTGGTGGTTGATCCCTGTGATCCCAGCACTTTGGGAGGCCAAGGCAGGTGGATCACCTGAGGTCGGGAGTTGGAGACCAGCCTGACCAACATGGAGAAACCCCATCTCTACAAAAAATACAAAATTAGCCGGGTGTGGTGGTGCATGCCTGTAGTCCTAGCTACTCAGGAGGCTGAGACAGGAGAATCACTTGAACCTGGGGGGCAGAGGTTGCAGTGAGCCGAGATTGCACCACTGCACTCCAGCCTGGGCAACAGAGTGAGACCCCATCTCAAAAAACAACAAAAAAAGAGGATTGAAGAAGCCTGTTTCCCCCTCTGCCACATAAGGACACATAGAGGTGCTATCTATGAGACACAGGTCCTTACCACTGCCAGTACTTTGGTCTTGAACTTCCCAGCCTTCAGAACTGTGAGTTTCATTTATAAACTAGAGTCTAAGGTATTTTGTTATAGCAGACAGAATGCACTAAGATGCCAGACTAAGTTCTGCTCATTTTTAAGTCATGAAGATAGCACCTTCCACAGGGAAGACTTCCCTCTGCTTCTTCATCCTCGCCCTTACTCAATGGTAATCATGTAATAATTTTGTGAATCATTGTTTAATATTTAATGTTTTTCTCTCCCATTATACTATAATCGCCACAAGGGCAGAGAATATACTTGTTTTATTGGTATCCTAATGCCTGGTCCCATAACGATCACTCAATAAATATTTGATATGATAAATGAATAGGAAAACATGTTTTCTCTTTCTTTCTTTTTTTCTTTTTTTTTTGAGACAGAATTTCACTCTTGTGGCCCAGGTGGAAGTACAATAGCAGAATCTCAGCTCACTGCACCCTCTGGCTTCTAGGTTCAAGTGATTCTCATGCCTCAGCCTCTGGAGTAGCTGGGATTACAAACATGCATCACCACACCCGGCTAATTTTGTATTTTTCGTAGAGACAGGGTTTCTCCATGTTGGTCAGGCTGGTCTCGAACTCCCGACATCAGGTAATCCACCTGCCTCTGCCTCCCAAAGTGCTGGGATTACAGGCATGAGCCACCGCACCTGGCCAGAAAACTGTTTTCTTAATGGATACTAAAAAGTATGACAACAATCAAAAAAGTTGATGTTAAAAAGGGGACCTTTTGTTAAAACAAAATAAAAACTGTTAGGAAAATCTGTTTTAGTTTCTTAAAATAGTGACACTAAAACCAAATGTGAGCTTTCAGATGTTACTTCTCCCCCAAGAACAAGCCTAACGTGTTATTTAAAGGAAGGATTTACTAAGAAAAACTTCATACCATGAATAGATGCAACATCCAAAATGTCAGGTGGGATTCTCTGTTTCTCAAGTACCAATCTTTGGTCTAGATAATAGTTTCTCAGGTAGAAAACACAGAGGAAAGGATAGTATGTGTTCCTTGTACTCTATTTAGGAAAATGAAAAAGAAATGGCAAATGAGTACAAAAAAATGCACCTAGAATGAGCATTTTCTTCTGGAATGAGTTTAGTGGTTGAAGTGAAGGCTCCAGATAGGATAGTCTTCTCTTGCCTGGGCTGAGGACCTGCAAGGTGCAGCAAGAGAAGATGGAAATCTGGACTTGAATGTGATACATCTTATGGCTAAATATGGACAATTAACTTAATTTTCCTCATAATATTATGTAGGCCAAGCTCTTTAGCCAAAATTTGCAACTCTGTATTGTTAGATCTTCTTCCCTTGCTTCCAGTTTGCTCTGATACTCACTTTGTCCCAAGGTCTGCTCTACTCCTGACTTCCCGGGTTCTGACTCTTGGTCAAAGTGCCATGCTTGGAACTTGACCTTAATGAAAAATTTCTCCCAGAGCAAGGGTTGTGGTTACTCTGTTTTTTCCAGCTCTTAAAGCACATTTTGCCCAGATCTTCAATCCTAGCACCAGATGCCCAGGCCAGACTGCACAAAGAGCAGTTGGTCCGAGTTCCTTGCCAACAAAGAGTGACAGTTCCCAAAGTATCCTGAGCCTTTGTCAGATTTGTGTAAGTATAACCTATGATTTGCTGGGAGAAGAGTGAGGTGAATGAGAACCCAGAAGACCAACAAAAATCCAAGGCTTTCAATACTAAGGAAAGTTTGAATATCGTGGGGCCTGTGCCAAACTTGGTGCCAGTAGGAAGTACTGAGGTCACACCTCAGATATCTTGGTTGGCATCAGGAAGCTTCAGCAAGAGCCAGTGGTTTAAATTCTTTCCTTAATTCTGTGCCAGAAATTCTTAAGCAGGAAGAGAATGGGGCCCAACTCCAAGACTGACCTGTGAATACAGCCCCCAGGTTTCTGCATGTGGCAATCGACCACAGTCCTTTTATTTGCTAACACATCCTTGGATTCTTGTGCCCTGATCAGGGCTCTTGGCCAGGACTCAGCATGGAAGAGACCAAATAATAATAATAGAGGCTGATTGCAGAGGGATGTGTCAGTGAGTATGACATCCGTGAGAAGCATGCTTGGGGAAAATGAACTGCAAAAAACTGAATATTGAAACTAGCAGTTGTCAGAATTATTTTCCCCAAGCCCTATATGTTTTTGTTGAGTTTTATAATAAATATCAATTACCCAGTAGGAGGAAAGAGAATCAACATCCATCACCAGACATCTGGCTTTGAAAACAGCTTTGAACACAACCTGTGAAACTAAATCTGCACTACCTTCATTCTCCAGTGGTCTCAGGAAGTCCTGCATCCAGAAAAAGGAATCACCTCGCCATTTTATTTTATTTTTGTTTTTATATTATTGCATCAAAGTTTTTGCCTGTATAACTTACTTGACTTCATTCTTCTATGGTCATTGACCCGCTAAAATGTGAAATGTACTTAAAACTAGCAAAGACAAGGTATCGTCTCTTCTCTTAGATTTCATTTTGTCTTAGAGAAGCAAGACAACATTGTACAAAGCACAGTGCAGTGCAGCAGAGAGGCCTAGGCTCTCTTCCCAGTTCTGTGTCTACAAAATTGCTCATTTTTGACCTTAGGTAGTCTACAATGTTCATCTCAGTCTTAGGTTGGTTGTCTTTTACGTGATAGGGTAGAATTAGATTATCTCCAAGGGCCCTGGGAATTCTAACACTCTGGTATGGAATTTAGGTTGATGCCTAAGATACAGGCTCATGAACCTCATCTTCAAGTTTTCACTCCTATAATGGTATGTGGATCACTGGAGGAAAAAGCACTGGGAAGATTTCTTGGAAGTTTCCCCACACAGACTTCAGAGGAGAGAGTTAACAAAGAGCTGTGTAACATTTCTGTGTGATATTCCTGAGGACTTTCTCAGTTCTCTGGACAATAAACCAAGGTTTTGAGAATATTTTCTAAAATACTATGGAGCCCTTTTGCTCCTCTACCTCTGGTGATCCCACTGGGTAAGAAAATTCTGAGACCTAGGAATGTTGCCAAAGACTCCCTCCCTCAGTGCCAATAGTATGAAAGATCCAAGAACTTTGCTGAGAGCCAGATTAGGGTCTCTGAATCCATCCGCAGATATATTGGAGAAGTTGTGCTCTTTCTATGAAGAAAAGCCATGTACATAAAAAACCACACTTGATATCTGTTCACTGACCCACTGCTGAACCGCTGTAGCCTCTAGTCACAAGACTTTCTTACAAAACACACTACACCACCATGACAGCTAGAGAGGTTCCATGTAAACCCCTGAAGTAATAATTTCAAGCTCCTTGGTAAATCAAGCATCAAGCTAGATTTGAGGTAGGAGGTGGAACTCAACACTGAAGGTGGGGCTTGAGCTCTGGACCAGATTGAAGACTAGCTGAAACAGGGAGCAGGCAAAAGCACCTCTCCCTAAGATATACCTGCCAGTGCCATGGCTGTTTGCCATTGTTATGCACACCCAAAAGTTACCACACCTTTCCATGGCAATGACTTGAAAGTACCATACTTTTCTAGAAAATTCTTAATAACTTACCCCTTAATTTGCATATAATTAAAAGTGAGTATGAATCTGACTGTAGAACTTCCCCCAAACTGCCCCTCTGAGCATACTGCCTGTGGGGTAACCCTGATTCACAGGAGCGGTACCTCTGCTGCTGCTGTACACTGCCACTTCAGGAAAAGTTGCTGCCGCCAACTTTGAATTCTTTCCTGGGCAAAACCAAGAACCCTCCCAGGCTAGGCCCCAATTTTGAGGTGCACCTGCCCTGTATCAGATTGTCAATCACGGTTCTTTTAAAAATTTAATGTTACATTGTTGACAATTATCTGTTTCCGAGTAACAGTCCATCCCAAAAGGGACAGATTTAAAACAAGACATATTATTTCTCACGTGAATTACTGATGGTGCTGGCCTCACCTAGACTTGCTCATATGACTGCATTCAGCTGGAGAGTTGGCTGGCCTGGAAGGTGAAGGTCCACGTGCCTACACTGAAATGTCTGGCGTTTTGTACCTGGCTTGTGATGGGAGGCCTTGCTGATTCTCTAATAGGCCAGACAACTTCCTTTGATGAAGTACTTCTGGGCAGCACCTCAAGGGAGTAATGTAAAAACTGCAAGGCTTTTTATGCTTACCATCAAAAGTTGTGCAATTTTACACAGGCTGCATACATCGGTCAAAGCAAGTCACAAGGCCAAACCAGACTCAGGGTTCAGACTCCATTTTCTTGATGGGAGGAACTGCAAAGTCAGGGATATGTCTGCAAATGTTGGAGGTCTGGTCGCAGACATGTTTGCCTCCGTCTGTCACAGGGGACTTTTTTTTTTTGAGACGGAGTTTCACTCATGTTACCCAGGCTATAGTGCAATGGCGCGATCTCGGCTCACCGCAACCTCCACCTCCTGGATTCAGGCAATTCTCCTGCCTCAGCCTCCTGAGTAACTGGGATTACAGGCATGCACCACCATGCCCAGCTAATTTTTTTTTTTTGTATTTTTAGTACAGACGGGGTTTCACCATGTTGTCCAGGGTGGTCTCGATCTCTTGACCTCGTGATCCAGCCACCTCGGCCTCCCAAAGTGCTGGGATTACAGGCTTGAGCCACCGCGCCCGGCCCGAGAGAGGACTTTTAAAACAAACAATTTCACAATAGAAAAAGTGAAATTATTAATAGTCATACATAAGGAAATAGCAGTCATTTTTTTTTTAGACAGAGTTTTGTTGTGTCACCCAGGCTGGAGTGCAGTGGCACAATCTTGGCTTACTACAACCTCCACTTCCCAGGTTCAAACCATTCTCCTGCTTCAGCCTCCCAAAATAGCTGGGACTACACTCGTGTGCCAGGATGCAGGGCTGTTTTTTCTTTTGTGTGTGTAGTTTTAGTAGAGACGGGGTTTTACCATGTTGACCAGGCTGGTCTCAAATTGCTGACTTCAAGTGATCCACCCACCTCGGCCTCCCAAAGTGCTGGGATTACAGGCATGAGCCACCATGCCTGGCCGTAACAGTCATTCTTAATCCTGCCATCCAAAGAGAGCTACTGTTACTCGTAGTTATATTATTAACATAATGAGAATATAACATAATATATAATAACTAGTAGCACATAGTAATGACATAGTAATAATAGTGTATGCACTCCTAGCATTTTCCTAAATATCTTTATATCAGATCAAAAAATACATGCAATTCTATGCCACAGTTTTAATCACTGTGTTAAGTTATTCTTGCATTGCTATGAAGAAATATCCAAGACTGGGTAATTTACAAGGAAAAGAGGCTTCATTGGCTCATGGTTCTGCAGGCTGTACAGGAAGCACAGTGGCTTCTGCTTCTGGGGAGGCCTCAGGAGTCGGAAGGCAAACGGGGAGTGAGACGTCTCTTCTGGCAGGAGCGGGAGGAAGGCAGGGCAGGAGATGTCACACACTTTTAAATGACCAGATCTTGCAAAAACTCTCTCATAATTATGAGGACAGTACCAAAGAGATGATCCTAAACCATTCACGAGAAATCCACTCCTGTGATCCAATCACCTTCCACCCTGAACTACCTGCAACATGAGGGATTACAATTTGATATTAGATTCGGGCAGAGAGACAGATCAAAGCCATATCAATCAGCTAACACTATGTCCTAAGCATTTTCACACGATGTACCTACCTACCTAATAGCTTATGGCATTTGCCATAATGCATTTACATGTTTTGAACTCTTTTTCTACCATAAATAATGTAATGAACTTTTTAATGTCAACATTTGTACACATATCTGATTATTTAAATTTAAGTCCATAGAATAGAATTTCTAGGTTAAAAGGAATACATACTTTTAAACTTTGAAGTATTTTGCCCATTAACCACCCATAAAAAAATGTTACCATTTTATGTTCCCAGTAGGCGAATATAAGAAATCTCTGTTTTCTCCTTATCCTTAACCCCAGTGAATCTGAGAGGTGAAAACTGGCATTTGTAGCTGTTTCAGTTTACATGTATGTAAGTTACTGTCAGTTAATGATGTTGAACATTCTCTGTTTTCATCAGCCATTTGTAGTCTCTCACTAATCCAGTGCTTTTCCCAGCCTCTGGAAATATCCAAGAGAGAAAATGAAGAAGATTCTTAATGAAAAACACTCTCTTTGATTGTCACTACATTAGCTGGTCTATTTTTTCTATTTATGGTTGTTTACAACCATAAATGCAAGTGCTTAAAAGTGGTAACAGGAATTACAGGCTGGGCATGGTGGTTCATGCCTGTAATTCCAACACTCTGGATGGCTGAAGCAGGAGGATCAATAGAAGCCAGAAGTTTGAAGTTACGGTGAGCTATGATTGTACCACTGCACTCCAGACAGAGTAAGCTTCCACCTCTTTAAAAAAGAAAAAAAAGCAAGAGAGAGAATTATGGCTCATTAGCCAGAGAGACCAGGTCTGGTAGGGCAGGGGAACGGAAAGAAAGAAAGAAAAAGTGAAATGCTCAAGAAAAAAGGCAGAGAGAGATGAGAGAGCAAAGCAAAAGTTTATTGCCACAGGATTAGGGAGGTTTGGGAGGTTAATGTTGGCTAGACGTCTTGCAAGATCAGAAAAGGCAAACACGGGATATGAGAACCAAGTAGGCTGGGGACTTGTTCTTGCTGCATCTGAGGTTTCCAGGGTTGACCCCTTTTAACACAAGCTCAGAGACTGTCCCTGAAAAGTTGACAAAAAGTTCTCGTTTCTCATTGTGTATTTTGGCAGCGTGAGGGACTCTACCTTATCCTTAAGTTCAAGCAGGGTGGGACCAACAAAGATAAAAGATTTTAAGCCAACATTCATTTATTTACATATTCAACCAACCAACAACAATTGGCATCTGCCATGTGCCAGGTATCACGTGGGTGCTGGAGATACAGAAAATATTAAGAAATAGGCCAGGCGCAGTGGCTCACGCCTGTAATCACAGCACTTTGGGAGGCCAGGGCGGGCGGATTATGAGGTCAAGAGATTGAGACCATCCTGGACAACATGTTGAAACCCCGTCTCTACTAAAGAATACAAAAAATAGCTGGGTGTGGTGTAGCATGCCTGTAGTCCCAGCTACTTGGGAGGCTGAGGCAGGAGAACTGCTTGACCCTGGGAGGCGGAGGTTGCAGTCAGCCAAAGTCATGCCACTGCACTCCAGCCTGGCACCTAGCAACAGAGTGAGACTCCGTCTCACAAAAATTATAATTAAGAAATAATTCTTGCTCTCAGACAACTTAAAATTTAGTAAAGCATTAGGGGAAAATAAACAACTAGGCAGGGAAGAGACACCTGTGGTATCTAACCATGCGAGCTATGACCCTATCATGTGCCTGCAGTGACACTCCAGTAGTCCTTAAACCTTGAGTTATGTATGGCACTAAGTCTGTCACTACTAAGAATGAACAGGTTAGAAATGTGCTTTTTTTCCAATGCATGGTTTGACAAGCACCCTCTATTACAGAACTCCCCAAGTTATATTGGCTCTCAAATCATGATTTTAGGTTTAGTCACATGATTTGCCAGAACCAGTCTTCCATCTGAGTCTTTCATTCCTGGTGGTGAGCCCAGGTCTCCCAGTCAAGACTCCCTCATCCTTTCTTATGGCTGAGATCTTGGTATCCACTTGTGCTAACAGAACTCAGAAAGGACCATCTGAATCCTCAGATTTTGAGTGTAAAGTATCTCAATCCTAAAAGTCTTATTCTAAACATGAGATTCTAAAAATTTTGAACTTCAAAGTGAATGTGTTAGAGTCTCTATTCCTTTCCTCTCAGAAATCTCTTTGCCACCTTTACAAATCCTCCCCTGAGTGAACAGGTCAGTGTTCCAGAAATCGTAAGAGTGGAGCAAATCAAAAAAGTATTCAGATAGTCTCCCAATTCCATTTTCTATTCCTGGCTACATGGGAGGATGATTTATCAGTTAAATCTGATTCAGTGATTATAATGTGAATGAGAAAACACGTGGTGTCAGAAAATACTATCAACATGAACACTTCATAAGTGACAAAATACGTAGAAAACAACAACCAAAAACCTGATTCGACTCTGGAAAGTCATATTTATTACATGATTTATATATTTTCTCTACTATACTTTCATCATTATTTTATAGTGTACTTCTTCTGCTTACATTTTTTGTTAAAGAGTCAGTTGTAAAACAGCCCCAGACAGGTCCTTCAGGAAGTATTCCAGAAGACGATGTTGTTTTCATAGGAAATGACAGCTCAATGCATGTGATCGTCCCTGAAGACCTTCCAGTGGGATAGGATGTGGAGGTGAAATACAGTGATACTGATTATCTGTCCCTGTGTAGGCATAGGCTAATGTGTGTATTTGTATCTTGGCTTTTAACCAAAAAAGTTTAAAAAAGTAAATTAAAAATTTTTTAAATAGAAAAAGCACATATAATTAGGATATACAGAAAAAAATTGTGTATAGCTGTACAATGTGATTTTATTTTAAGTGCTATTACAAAAGAGTAAAACAGTTTAAAAATATATAAAAGTTTGTAAAGTAAAAAAGTTGGCTGGGCACAGTGGCTCATTCCTATAATCCCAGCACTTTGGGAGGCCGAGGTAGGCAGATCACAAGGTCAGGAGACCAAGACCATTCTGGCTAACACGGTGAAACCCCATGTCTGCTAAAAATACAAAAAATTAGCTGTGTGTGGTGGCATGCACCTGTAGTCCCAGCTACTTGGGAGGCTGAGACAGGAGAATCGCTTGAACCCGGGAGGCGGAGGTTGCAGTGAGCCGAGATCGTGCCACTGCACTCCAGCCTGGGTGACAGAGCAAGGCTCCATCTCAAAAGTTCAAGCTAAAATTAATTTATTATTGAAGAATCAAAAAAAAATAAATTTAGCATAACTTCCAGTGTTTATAAAGTCAATAGTAGTGCACAGTAATGTCCTCGATGTTCAGCTTCACTTTCTCTTCACTCACTAGATTCTCCCAGAACAACCTTTGGTTTTGCAAGTTTTGTTCATGGTAAGTGCCCTATAAGGTGTACCATTTTTTAAAAATATTTTCTGCTGTATTGTTACCATATCGTTTCTATGTTTAGATACACAGATACTTACCAGTGTGTTACAGTTGCCTCCAGAATTCAGTCTGACTAACTTGCTGTACAGGTTTGTAGCCAGAAGCAATAGGCTACATCAGAGAGCCCAGGCGCGCCGTGGGCTGTGCCACCTAGGTTCGGGTAGGTACACTCTATGATGTTTGCACAATGATGAAACTGCTTACCTCACATTTCTCAGAATGCATCCCCAACATTAAGCAAAGTATGGGTATAATTTGTGTGTGTGTGTATATAATTTGTATTTATATATTCAAATATATTCATATGTAAATAAAATTTACATGTGTATACTTATATATAAATACAATTTCTATATAAAATTTATATTTATATATAAAATAAAATTACACATATAAAATGTCCCTAGTCAGTTCAGCTATACTTTTTTTTTTTTTTTGAGACGGAGTTTCGCTCTTGTTGCCCAGGCTGGAGTACAATGGCATGATCCCAATCACTGCAACCTCCACCTTCTGGGTTCAAGCGATGCTCCTGTCTCAGCCTCCCGAGTAGCTGGGTTTACAGGCATGTACCACCACACCTGGCTAATTTTGTATTTTTTTAAAAAATTTTTTAAGTAGAGACAGGGTTTCTCCATGTTGGTCAGGCTAGTCTCAAACTCCCGACCTCAGGAGATCCGCTCCCCTCGGCCTCCCAAAGTGCTGGGATTACAGGTGTGAGGCACTGCACCACCTAGCCTCTGCTATCCTCTTAAAACGTTAGAGAATTAAAGAACTTATGACTCCTAAACCTCTGAGTTATGACCCATGGAACATTTCACTGGCAGACAAAGGAAGGCTCTTTCAAAAAGCACTGACTGGAGAGTCAAACAGCTGAGTGTCTGCTCATAAAAATATGGCAGAAATGGCACTACCAAAATGCCTTTTGAAAACCCACTACCTTTTATTCCCTCCTCTTGTGCCTAAAGCAGTTTCCACAGGTCTGTACTCTTCCACAGGGATTTCTGGCAATTTCCACCTAGACCCGTCCCCTTGCTGAATCAGAACCCTGGAATCCTCCACGGCTTCTTTTTAGGCTACACACAGATACCAAGTGGGGAAGAACACACTGAGCTGGCATGACTGCCCTCGCGGGTGCACCCCAGGTGAATCTGGTAATGCAGCATTGTCTATGTTGCCCTTAAACCACGTTACTGAAACGCTCTCTTCAAGGGAAGAGGCTTCTTGAGCCTCCACCACACTTAATCCTCTTTCTTTTCACCTCCTTTCTCCATTCTCTCCTTCCACAGACCCTCTTCTCTACTATTCCCTCCCCAGTGTCCCTTCTTGTAATCATCCTCCATTGAGCATCTCTATCACCTCTGCGTTTGTGCACACCCAACAGCTGAACCCGTTAGTTAAGTATTACCGTAACTAACTTTACAATGGACACTGCCAGGAACATAACTGTTGCCTTTACTAGACATTTTTCAGCATTCCAAGAAGCAATAGCTCAGTCACCCTAGGGCGATTTTTTTTTTTGTAACTGGAATCCAGTCTTCTTCTTTAACAGGCTTGTACCTGATTGAAATATTGGTGAGTAAGGATCCTTTATGGTTTCACTGCTAATTGAAAGCATCAGCTCACCAAGTTTACAAACCCATTTTTTTTCTCTGCTTGATGATGCAAAACTCTGGTTCTCAATCAGGTTTTATACAACCCTTGCCCAGATTCCAACATCATTTCTTGGGGACATTTTATTCTATCACCAAGAGAGCCCATGGCTAATCTCAATTCAGGGGTATGTCAGCCTCCCTCTGAATGAGAAAAAAATTCTGGATTCTCAATTTTTATGTCCAATATCAATTTGTGTCATATCTAAAGTTTAGAAATCAACAAGATTCATTTCTGTTGAATATCAAAAGTGATCAGCACTTCAATCCCTCATCAGAGAGTTCCTCAGTTCTAGTCAAAAATATTCTGGAAACTTCTTTTTTTGCCTCTTTTTTTTTTTCCAGATACATCATGAGTTAAAAAAAATTCAAGCTATTTTCAAATGTAATTAATGAACTATAAACATAATAACACATTATGTTCATGATAAAACATATAAAAAAGAAAATGTTTAATAAATAAATATAGCTTTGATATTAACTTCTAACCCAATAGATTGTCTTATGCACCTTCAGAATTCCACCTTCCATGCTGAAGCCCTCTGTTCCCATGTATGAGAAGTCATAGGACTTAGTCATAGAACATGGTCACAGCAGTGCCTTAGCTTAGCCTGAAACAGACGAAACTGTCAGCTTCATCTCCATCTTCTCTGCCTTTCTCTTTCCCAGTTGCCCATACCCAGGTTTATGGTCCCTCTTTTTCTTTGTTTTTCACCTGGAGCCCTATGCTAACAACGTTTCAAATTTCATGTATGTAAAATGAAATGAAATACAAAATAATCAGAGGAGAATCAAATGGGGAAAAGGAGATAAGAAAGATTTAAAAGGTCATTGTTACCTTTTCTGAGACACCTTCCCTGAACATCCTGCAGTATGGACAATTACAGTTACCTCCACATTTAGACCATTGCGGGAGGAGTGCACTCTTAGGAAGAAGGTGGCTCTAAGGGAGAGGAGAATGTGTAAAAGTCTCTATTGGGTTTATCTACACATTTTAGAAGCAGAAGAAAACCTTTTTTTTCATCTCTCTTCATAGGATTTTCTGAACACTTCCCAGGAATGCTGAGGCAGAAGCTCTATGATAGTGACTAATCCCAGGCAATGTCCCGACACCATCAGCAGTGGCTACCAAGGGTGGGGATGCTGGCTAGAAGCAGGGCGCATTATCCGAAGAGAATTCAAAAGCCATAATAAAGCCAATAAAAGGTAATCTGCTTTTCATTATCACCATGCATGGCAATTCTAAATAATACCAATGGTTAAATATTTTTACCCCCAAACACTGTGAATTGAAATTCCAAACAATTGCTGTGATTACTGTTGAGTTTTAATAACATTTATGGAAACTCCAAATTAGCACAGTTCTTACTTATATGTTAATAAACATTATGTTCTATGTGAAAGTTAATTCAGAGAACTTCCAGCTATACGGTTGGCCCCAACATACTTGGTCTCAGCTACATACCTTCATTTCTTTCTTTCATTTTTTTTTTTTTGGAGACAAAGCCTTGTTCTATTGCTCAGGCTGGAGTGCAGTGGCATGATCTCAGCTCACTGCAACCTCCTCCTCCCAGGTTCAAATGATTCTCCTGCCTCAGCCTCCCAAGTAGCTGGGACTGCAAGCGTGTGCCACCACACCTGGGTAATTCTTTGTATTTTTTATTTATTTATTTATTTTTTTTTTAGTAGAGATGGGGTTTCACCATGTTGACCAGGATGGTCTCTATCTCCTGACCTCATGATCCACCCACCTCGGCCTCCCAAAGTGCTGGGATTACAGGCATGAGCCACCGTACCTTGCCCACACCTTTGTTTCTAAAGTAAAGATCATAACAATTCAAAACCCAAGTTTGCTTCTAATGGTTTGTCGCCAGTCCCTGTGCTATTACATTAACTCCTGCATTTAAGCAGCAGATTCTAAAGAAACAATGACAATTAAAACAATTTTAATTGTGTTTAAAATTTATATTGAAACAGTGCAAACTGTGAGGTATGATATTTTTGTTTGGTAAATGCAAATTTTAGTTCATATGTAAAATATTATACTAAATTTAATTGATATCTTTAAAGTTAAAATGTATCCTCTCCGATAGTTAATTTTTTTGTCTTAAAACCAGAAAACAAATCAAAAATAATGATTAGCTCTATTACTAATCATTACATAATTACTACTGAAAATGATTTTGTTGTGTAAAGGACAGCAATATTAAAAAGTGATCCCCTCTGTGTGCCAAGTATGGTAAGCATGCACCACTGGCTGTAAGTGTTTCCCAGAGGTGGGGGCCACTAGCCCTGCTGTCCACAGTCATTTTAACCCAGGAGCACTCTCAAGTATGCCTGTCCTCTTCTCTTTCCTTGCTATTCCCAACCAACTGATTAGTCAATGCAACTTAATTCCTATTTCTAAATCTATATGTTTCCACTCATCTACTGCCCAGTCTTCTGTTTTCTTTATGTTCTTCACTAAAGACAAATAGATTGCTTTTTTCCTATTAGAGTCTCTCTGCACGTAGGTCCACCTGTGTACTGTTTACTAGCAAATTTGTATCTCCAACTCTTACTGTTTCCCTGAACCCCAGATTAGTATACCTAACTCTGCATGCCACAGCTTCCCCTACACTTCTAATAGGCACATTAAATTGACTATGATCAAATATGATTTTATGTTCCCACCATATCTACTCTTCTCCCAGGGAACCCCATTTTAGTAAATAGCAGCACTCTTCAATAAGGTATCTAGATCTTTACTTCTCTGTTTCTTCCACACCCTGCGGATGCAAGGATCAGCAAATCTTCTGGAGGCTCGATTCCTACTCCTTCCTTGATTATTCTCTGAGACCTTGTACTCTGTAGAAGCCTGGTACCTGCTTTCTCTGCTTACCTCTTACCCGTTTTCCCTCCACAGTGTCTCTTCCAGAGTGGCCATAGTAGGATTTATAAAACATTAATCAAGGCCAGACACAGTGGGTCACATCTGTAATCTCATCACTTTGAGAAGTGAGACAGGGGATCGCCTGAGGTCAGGCTCTCAAGACTAGCCTAGGCAACATAACAAGGCCTTGTCTCTACAGATGTTTTTTTTAAACTGGATTTGATGGCGCACTATAATGGTCTCAGCTGCTTGGAAGGCTTAGGCACGAGGATCACTTGAGCCTAGGAGTTCGAGGCTGCAGTGCCATGATCACACCACTGCACCCCAGCGTGGGTGACAGAACTAGACCCTGTCTCTGAAAAAAAAAGAAACAAGAAACATTAAAAAAATATAAATCATTTTATGTAACTCCCCTGCACAAAACACTGCAATAATGTTCTGACAAATTTATAATAAAACCCAAAGCCCTTACACTGGCTTATAAGCTCTATATAATCTGGCCCTGGTCAGATCTCTGACCTCTTCTCTGGTCTTTCCCCCTATACTTCATTCTGGCCATATTGCCATTGTTGTTACTCCTTCAACACACCAACCATCTCGAGCTGTGGGCTCTTTATACTTGTTCCATAGACTAGAACGCTTGTCTCAGATTTTCCTAGGGCTCACCCACTCGCTTCTTCAGGTCACTGTTACCTCTTCGGAGACACCTTTCCTGAACACAGTGCATTATGGGCAATGGCACAGTGGCACACTCTGTTACCTTGCCTTGATTTATTTTTCTTTAGAGCATTTCTCAATATCTGACATATTACACACACACACACACATTTATTGACTGTGTTCATCTCCCACATTAGAAGGTAGTAACAAAAGGGCAAAGATCTTGTCTATGTTGTCCGCCACTGAGCCACCAGAGCTAGAGCTGATAAAGAGAAGCTCTGCAAATATTCATTGAATTAACAAACAAATTAATCAACCCATCATCTATCCCAAACCCAAGTGTTTGCTCTTTCTTATTCTTCAGTCTCATTTTTCCTCTCTTCAACTCCTATCTGGTAATTGAAGCATCCTTGCCATTTGGCTGGCATCTCTAGGCCCCATTTCTCAAAGCTGCTGAGACAGATATGTAGAAGTAATAGCTGTTCATCAGAGGGCATCTCCAGAAAAGCAGGTGGAAAGGCTGGGCACAGAGGTAAAGCCCAACTTTTTCAGTTCTGACTGCCTCCAGGAATAATCATCCAACTGCCATTTAATTTAATTTACTTTAATTTTCGAGGCAAGGTCTTGCTTTGTCACCCAGGCTGGAGTGCAGTGGAACAATCTCAGCTCACTGCAACCTCTAGGCTCAAGTGATCCTCCTGCCTCAGCCTCCTGAGCAGCTGGGACCACATGTACAGGCTCTTCTTTACATTTTATTTATTCATGGCGGCCGCATGCCCCATCCTACATGAGGAGTCATGGCATCCTCACTCCTGTTGGCACATGTGAATCCTCAAAGTCCTCAATCCCTTATTCGCTATTCTAAAATCTAAAAGGCTCTAAAAATGAAAATTTTCTGTCCTAAATGTGAGACTAACTCATCTGGCAGAAAAACTTGGCATGGCCTAGTGTGAGGCTCTTTATGGTCTTTATTTATCCTGCATAAATATTCATACATTTTGCAGCAGACTATTAATGCATTAGACTGCAGATTGCTGCCCCCAATCTCCTTGGTTTTATAACATAATACACGGAATTTGTGCCTTCCGTTATCTGAAATATTCTGAGTTCTGAAACACACCTGGGGCCCAGGTCTTGGATAAGGAATTGGGATGCCTAGCTCTCTTTTCCAGCCACAGCTGATAGAAAGGGAGGTTGTGTCACCCAGAACCAAATAGTGGAATGTAAGGGAAAATCTTCTTGAGCTCACAGTTCTCCGTGAGCAGTTCTCAAAAGGCCGAGCTGTTCTCAATTACCAGGATGTCAAGATCCTGTCCTCAAAATAAAAAGGTAAAGCCTCCAAAGAGAACGGCCTTGCCCCACTCCTTCCTTCCTGCTCAGGGTCTGAGCTGAGGATGTGGCACCTTCTACCTTGTGACCATGAGGAGATAAGATGGAAAGATTAGCTGAGAATGGTGGGGAGCAAAGGGGAACTCTTTGAGCCCCCAGAAGTACTCAAATCATAAACTATGTTTCCGGTTAAGTAAATACTGGACTTCCTTATTTTTAATCCAGGGCTAATCAGTTTTTCTGTGACTTTCCTGCAAATGAGGTTAGCCAGGGACAATAAAATAGTATCTGAACAGGCGACAAGCAGGGCCCTCCCTCAGCAAACAGAGATAAGAAAGGGTATACACTTGGGTTTGGGATAGATGTGGGGTGGATTAATTTGTTTGTTAACTGCAAAGTAACCACTTCCTGACGAAGAATCAAACAAGAATCCCATAATAAGGGCAGCCACGGAAGGCCCAGGTGCAAGCCTTATCGGGTTGCCAAGAAGAAAGAGAAGGAGAACAAGAAGGCAGGACTCCCTTGGTGGAGATCCAGAGCAAAGGTAGCTGTTGCTTCTCATGAACACCCCAAAGTTTATCACAGGCACCTGTCACCCTTGCTGGCACAGGTCTTTGAAAATGCGCTGGGAGTGTGTTTACACATGCGTGTGTGCTTGTCTATTAAAGGGGCCCAGGTTAATCCAGGTGTATTAAGACACCGTTGCCCGGCTAGTCCTTGCAGGCCTTTTCTGAACGTTTTGGTAAGTAAGCCTGTTCTTCAGCAACCCTACCTGCTTCTCCAAACTGCCTAAAAAGATCCAGTACTGATGGTGCTGTTCTTCCATCTTTACTTGCTGGAAACTAACCTCATCGTCTTCTTTCCTTCACCACCATCCAGGAGCTCAGAGATCTAAGCCGCTTTCCATCTTTTCTCCCAGCCCCAGGACACTGACTCTGTACAGGATGGGGCCTTCCTCGTGCCTCCTTCTCATCCTCATCCCCGTTCTCCAGCTGATGATCCCAGGGAGTACTCAGTGTTCTTTAGACTCCATTATGGAAAAGAAGATCAAGGATGTTCTCAACAGTCTAGGTAACTCTCGGGTAGGGGAATTGGGAGGCTGACCCTGGCTCATTTCTCCTGTTCTTAAACCCTGACGTCATCTCTATTCCATCCCAAGATCCCAACAAAACCCAATCCCTGATGAGGGCTTTCTACACTACCCTACCCCTATTTGCATTCTTGGCTAAAGGCTGAGGTTTTCCTGATGAGGAGGAAGAGGTGGAGGAGAGTAGTAGCTGTAATTTAGGAACACTCATTATGAACCAGGTACAATCCAAGCTTTACATAGATTAGTTCATTTAATTCCCACAACCATCATATGACAACTATGACTTCCCCTTTAAAAATGAAGAATCTAAACCTTAAAAGCTGATGAGTAGCCTGATTCTGGACACAGTGTCACCTCTGAGGTAGAAGACGATTTGGAAGTAGGTGATGGGGAAGATAGATCATGGGTTATACCGTTTCTTCTTTCTAACTCAGAGTACAGTCCCTCTACCATAACCAAGAAGCTCTCGTGTATTAGTGTCAACAGCCGAGGCAGGCTGTCCTCCTGCCCTGCTGGTGAGTAACTCCCTGAGGGAGAATGGTGAGTAAGATGACCCGTGTCCTCCCCTGTCCAACCCCCTGCACCTGCACCTTCCCCCATCTCGGGTCTGTATCACCCTGGGGCTAAGTCGTGGCTCTTGGTTCCCAGAGACCCCTTGCCCATTCTTGTTTCCCTGAAGGATACTACTGAGGCATCTTGGGTTTCTGCCTCTTCCTTTCACCCTTTCCCTTCATGGCCCCGTTTCCCAGCCCTTTCTCTCCTCCATTGTTCCATCAGGGTTACATCCTTCACCTTTCTTTCCAATCTATTCCCCCGTTTTAGGCAGTTTGGGGCCAACACAGAGGTGAATTTATCGTAAAGAAAATGCAAACTCCCAAGTTCTAAGTCTCTCACTTGCATGGGTCTCTTCCATGGCCCCAAATATTTGTTTCAGTGATTTCTGTATTCTTTTCTTGAGATGAGCTCTCAAAGTTGAAGGAACCTGAGGCCCCATGAAACCTAGCTCTACCCCTGGACTGCACAGACTTGAAAGATGGTTGTGGGTAGCCCTCCTTCCAATTAAATCCCAGGAGTTCTGATGTCTGCATTTCATGTACCCATGCAGGGATGACTGTCACTGGCTGTGCTTGTGGCTATGGCTGTGGTTCGTGGGATATTCAGCTGGAAACCACCTGCCACTGCCAGTGCAGTGTGATAGACTGGACCACTGCCCGCTGCTGCCATCTGGCCTGAGAGGGAAGAGGCTGAGAACTCAGTTTTGTGACCATGACAATAATGAAACCAGGGTCCCAACCAGGAAATCCAACCCTTCATTTGTTCCAGTCCTGATTCTTGGGTAATAAAAATAAATTTTGTACCTCTCTGTGTTTATGACATCACTGTTATTTTCCCCAGCTTGGGACTCCCCTAGCCAGAAAAATGTTGTCAGTGTTCCACTGGTGACATCTCAGTTTGGGAAGTGGGACGGGAAGCTAGGAAAGATGTGGGAAGAATGGGAAAAACAAGCTGACACTCCAAACCCCCACTTTCCTCATTATTGAAGAAAAAGATGGCCATGCCAGGCATATTGCTTGGCATGGGGTAAAGAGAAATAAAACAACACACCATTGCAGAGCTCTGTGTGAAAAGACTTTTCAAGGGATAGGCAAGCAGGAGTAGTTTTAAAGGAATCAGTTTCTAGATTTTCAGTGTGCGTATATGCTGTACTAAATTCAAGTGGCTGAGATGTGCTTTGATCAAGGTGACTTCTTTCACCAATGCCTTTCTCCCACATAACGAAAAAAACCTCAGCCCTCACCTGTCACTGAATCTTATTATCCCAGGGTATAAAAATCTGCAGAATGCCAAACAAGAAATGATTAAAAATATGGGCATCCGTGTTGAGTGTATGAATGATCCAGTGACAAAGTAACAAGTCCTTTCACAGCACAGGAGGCTTCCGTGGTTTGGTCTTTATAGGACTGAAGGAGGATATAATTCAGTTGTCAATTGATGGATCACCAAAAATAATTTTTAATAACAAATTGGTGTGTGAGATTGTGGACAAGTAATTCAAAAGGGATTCAGAGAAATTGAATGGCATTACTACAATAAACATTTTCCTTTTCTATCTACTTAATTATAAGAAGTAGACATGTCAAAGCTGACAACTATGAAAAGAAAATCCCAGGAATATAATTGGTTCTAGACTTTATCTCACTCTAGTGAAATAAAGTTTTTTGTCCATGAATATATAAACTACCTGGATGGGAGGGGAAGCTCTATCTTTCTCAGTTAAAAAAATATTGTTCTGAAATATTGTTTGGGCTTATTAATTACTTATAAAAGTGTGTTTTAACTGTTCTGTTCAAATATGCATTGTTAATTATTGTAATAATAGCTATACTCCTATTTATAGCAGCTGCAGTGAGTCTTTCACAATAGAAAGCAGATAATGTCACCTTCCTGTTCACATCTCTCTAGTGACTTCCATTACATGAAAATATAAAATCTCAAGGCCAACTAAATCCTGCATCCCTGGTCAGTGACTGTATTGCTGACTTTGTTTCTGACGCTTGCTCGCCCTGGCCATACCTGCATTCTTGGTATTCTCAGTCATAGGCACCCTCTCACCTTAAGGCCTTCCTACGTCCTGTCTTCCAGTTGGTTACACAGTTCTCACACACAAGGTCAGTGCTCAATATTTTTTCAGAGAAGCCTTCCCATCACCTCTATCTCTTGCCCTGTTTTTTTTTTTTTTCCCCGCATGATGCTTCTCAATCTTGACTTCGTAGTCTATTTATGAATGTATTAAGCATCTCTTGCAGCGAAATGTGTCATCCATGAAAGGCAAGACTTTGCCTGACTTGCACATCATTGCCTCCCCAGTGCATAGCACAGAGCCTGGCCCATGGAGGAGCTATAATGAACAGTGTGCCCGCCGCTGGGTCCAGCTCTGAGTCTGAGTCGGCTCCCTCCTTTGCTTTCTGTTCTTCCTCCTTTACCTCAGTCCTGGTCATGGAGAAACAAAGGTTTTAACGGAGATCTCTGGGTTCCATTCCTGAGGTGTCAGTCAGAGAAATAGCTATTCATCAGAGAGCCCTCTGAGAAAGAAAAGCCAGAGTGATGATGGAGGTCAGGGAGGTTAGCAACAGCAGAAGCAGAAGTTGGATTTTGTAGCTCTGTAGGACAGGATTAGTTGCCCACTTTGTGGCCCATTTCCCCTTTCTCTGTGTTAACAAAATCTTGATGTCATTCAGAGTATTGATGTGTGCAGTCCTGAAGGAGAAAATATTAGTTACACCAATAATAGAACTTTTTCTTCTCTTGGCCAAATATTTCTTTTTCTAGCCACCTTTGCATGGAGTGGAATTGCATGGGGTAGCAGGTGACCCAAATCAGGCCAAGAACATGTGGGAGAGTTCTGCTTGGGCCTTTTGAGAAAGAATGCACTGCTTGAATTAAAAACAGAAACTCTAAATTGTCCATGTCCTTTCTTGCCTGGGCTGTTGGTGTGAGGATGTGATGTCTGGAGTTGTGGCAGCTGCCTTGCGTCCATGGTGTTAGTTCAGTCATCCGGTGACTATTGAGCCAAAACTGTAGGCATGGTGAAGCAGAAAGAGGAAAAAGAACCTGGGACCGTAATCACATTATTCTATTCTACCACTAAACAGACTCTGAAATCACTTAAACTATTTTTCTTCTTAGCTAGATAAAAAATATTCACTCATTTAACAAATATTTATTAAGTTCTGTATACAAAGGCACTGGGCTGCAGTGGTTGCCAAAATAGGAAAAGATTACTCACTTCATGGAGCCTCCATTCTATTCTCTGTCTCCCGCAGCTGGAATTTTTTTGTAACTGTTCTATGGAGATAATTAGTCAAGGGCAATGTCATGTTATCTGAACAGATGACAATAACGGCCTTAGATCATACCTTTTGTACCTTTTTCCAGTGAAGGAATGAACGAAAGGCCTATAATGAGATACATCATCCAATTTGGTGATTCCTGGCAAAGTAGCTGCCAAGTTGTGGGGCTGCCACGAAGAAACGAGAGGAGAAAGAGAAAAGCAGGAGGAATCCCCTAGGCAGAGAACCAGAGCAATGGCAGCTGGGCCCAGTCAGGACACAAACTGGAGATTGTCCCAGGCTCATTCATTCTAGAAGTTTGACCCTCCCGGGCTACCTTAGTTCCTCCGTACTGCCAGAGTGTGTGTAGGTGGAGGGGAAGGAGTGCCACAGCCACCGCACTGACATTTAAAAAGTCCCTGCCCTCCGCTCCTCAGCAGCTCCTTCCTCAGTCTGGCAGGTGAACCTGAGCAAGTCTGCTTTCCTGACATCTCTGCTTCCTAGGAGTGCTGGAAGGAGACCCAGGCCTCCCAAGCACAGCAGCTGCCTCTTCCCTGTTTCCTACATACCTGCTTCTACCTTCCCTGCTTCTTTTCCTCCCCTCCCCTATGAACCCAGGAGCTGCTTTTCATCTTCATTTTCCCTTCAACTCAGGATGCTCCCTTTTCACAAAAGGAAGGCCTCTTTCCACCTCCTCCTTCTCAGGCTCCTTCTCCAGCTATGCCTGCAGGGGTTGCCCAGTGCTCCATATAGTTAGCTGTGAACAAAAAGATAAGAGTTGCTCTCAGCAAACTGGATCATTGTGTTATACTGGACCGAGCATAGAAAATTAACACCAAGACAAAAGTATGCCAGATTACAGGGTCTTTATGATGCTGGCGGCCACAGAAGACTCACGTCTCTCCAACCTGTGGCGTCGAAAGGAGGGTGCCAAGACTTTTTAAACCTGAAAAACCACCTTGGGAGTGGGGGTGAGGAGCAGGGATGAGGATGAAAAGGCTTCAGACATTCCGAGGGCTAGTGGATTCTGTAAATCACCTCCTGGGCAGAGATGAGGGTGGGGGTCTCCGGACATTCCAAGGGCTAGAGGACATGTTGTCACTTCGATTGTTACCTAAGTGGCTTACAGAAGTTAGTTTACACATTGTCTGGATACTGGTGGAAGTCACAGATCTTAGTTACTTATTACAAGTTACAGGAGCCAGGATGGAATTAGCCTGGGCTGCTTATTTTAGTTATTACTGGTAAGCAAAGGCTAGCAATTCTGGCAGTTACTGATAATAAAAGGTAAGCAGCTTTACATAGTTTGCAGGGCAAACTAGCAGTTCTATTTACAGAAGCCAAGGCCAGCAGTTATTGTGAGGAGAATGGGGCAGCCATTACAACTTATTTTAAAAAAACAGCTTTTTTCTTTTATAAAATGATGATGTTCAGGCTCTAACTCTAGGCCAGCTACAGCACAATATCACAATTGATAAGGGGATGAGGGTGGAAGTTATATCCCTGATTCTCATTTCTGTTACTAGACCACAAGCCATTTCCTAACCTGTCCCCAGATTCCAACCTCCTGCTGGAAAATGCATCCTCAACTCACTGGACTCTTAGAACCAATGGCAATAGCATTGGTAAAGACTATGCCTAGCATGCTTGAGCATTTACTATGTGTTAGGTACCTTTAGATAGTCTATTATTAAGTCATTAATTCCTTACTACAGTCCTGTGAGATAAGCATTGTTATATTTTGCATTTCACAGAAGAGGAAACTGAGGCTTAGAAAATTTACGTAATTTGCTTAACAGCACTCAACTATTGATGTGACTTGATCCTGGACACGTGACTTATTTGCAGGAGCAGAAAGATGATACGGGATTGGCCACTGAAAGCCCCAGGGTTTGCTCTTTATCTCTTTCCACAGAATACAATCCCTTAGGCTGCTGGAAAGATCTCTCCTGAACCAACATCCCTAATGAAAGCAATCTGTCCTTCTGCCCCTCAGGTAAGTCACTGTATGAAGTTAAAAGGAGCTTGCCTACGCTATGCTCATTCCCATGTGCTGGGTTCAGGCTGCCATCCCCGCGCTGTACCAGCAGGCTGACCCCAACCGCAATGTTGCTGGATTGAGTCACAACCCCAATACCGGTAAGTTTCCTTTCCATCTTTTCATCCCATGGGGCTACTTAGGGATCTGAGGTTTATTCTCACTCTCTCCCTCCTTCCTAAATCTCCCACATCCCAAATTTTTCTGATCTCCCCTCTCTTCCATCTCTCTTTCCCAATCTAATCCCACACAGTTTCGACCCCATCAGAAGTGAGAGTACTTTATAGGACAAAAGAAAATGGCAGGAAGCCTTCTCTTAAGATCTCTGATGCTCTTGCCCCCTCCCCCACTGTCCATGCCCTGCAGGGCACATCATCAGCAGAGGTTCCTGTGGCTATGCCTGTGAGTCATGGGATGCCTGGGGGAAACCATGAGCCAAGGCCATTGTAGTCCCCTGGAGTCAACCACTGCCCACTGCTGCCACCTCATCTAAGAGAAGGGGGCTGAGAGCTCAGTCTGGAGGCCATGAAGGCAACAAAACTGGAATGACAGCCAGGAAACCTCCACCCCCACTCATCCAAACCATAACTTATTTTTTTTCGGGAACGGAGCCTCACTCAGCCACCCAGGCTGGAGTGCAATGGCACATTCTTGGCTCACTGTGTCATCTGCCTCTCAGGTTCAAGAGATTCTCCAGCCTCTGCCTCTTGAGTAGCTGGGATTACAGGTGTGCACCACCATGTTCAGCTAATTTTTTTGTATTTTTAGTAGAGACAGAGTTTTACCATGTTGGCCAGGCTGGTCTCAACCTCCTGACCTCAGGTGATCCGCCCACCTCGGCCTCCCAATGTGCTGGTGTTAAAGTTGTGAGCCACCACGCTCGGCCCCAAACCATAACTTTTCAACTTAAATCTCTCTGCCTGTGGCATCTCTTTGTGTTGTGTCCTTGGTGCTAGCAGCCCCTGACCTGGGTCTTCTGTATATATGGGATGTTGCGTCCACGCTAAGTATCCCAACTCCTGCTGGAAGGGGAGGCCTTAGAGAGAACCAGAAATGAAATTAGCATTCCACCCTCACCACCATCATCTCATTCTTCAGCAAATATAGGGCCGCTGTGTTCCAAACTGTTCTCAACACTAGAGGTACAGAGAAATAAAACCGTACACATGCTCTGTGCATGGTCATCATCTATAGCGTTCCCTAAACATCAAGGCACATATGCCTTGTCTTGGCTTGAGAGCCACGTGGATGGTCTAGTCATCACTTCTCTGATCACCAATCACTACTTTAAAATGTAGGTTCCATGATTATGTAGGTGTGGCAAGGCCAACAGATCAGGAAATGACTGCCATGGAAAAGATGATTATACTCACAGATTCTAAGAGCAGCAGTCATGGCAGGCCATGGGGAACCATATGGAGAAGCACTGGGGTGGGTCAGAAGGCGGAGGGAGAAAGCGGAACACATGGCAAGAGCTTTTATTTTGATTTCCATAGGAAAGAATACATGAGATAGGGTAAGAAAAGGATTGGCTAGCTTGAATAATTTCATCAGGCTCTGGGACAGAGGGGCTGGCCCTAGTTGTCTGACACCTGGCCCTGTGGTGACTACCACAGCTAGAGAGTGGCCTAGAGACTGAGACCCCAGTGAAGGAGGTGGGTGAGGTTATAGCTCTGGATTGGCTGTTTTGCATATAAAAGGAAGGGAAGGTGAGTTGTTTGCTACGTCTAGGAATTAGCTAACCTTGGCAGAGGCAGTCCTTCCAGGGTCAGGGTCAGCAAGGCCTCAAGGTGTCAAGGCATCAGAGAAAAAAAGGCATGGTTTACTTAAACACTTTTTACAAGTGGTCAGTTTTCTCACCAAGTCCTCCACTAAAGCAGCCTGGCATGTAATTCCCCTTTATCCTGCTATGAGGCTCCCTCCATGTGGGAATTCCTATGCAATGCCTCAGATCCTTCCCAGTATGCTAGAATCTCTATGTCACCAGCGCAAGGAGACATTTGTTATAATATGAGGAATTTTCGAGGTGTAAGTTGTAGGCCTCTGAGTGAAATGTAGGTACCACCTGACCGTAGATACTTTTAGCAGAGATCAGTGCTTAAGACTCAGTCTTGGAGTCAAGCTGTCTCACTATACTTAACAGTTCAGTCCCCCTTATGTGGGATTTAAGTGTTTTTTTCCCAAGGGTCTGGACCCACCCTCTCTAATGATGTCAAAAAAGAGTCCCCTGAGTTGTATTCACCTGCGCTCATGATGTAAAATACTCAAGAAAGCACAGGAGTCTTTGTCCTTGAAGAGGGCAAATTAAAGAGAAGGTGGCAGGCATCAAAGGCAGTTGGTGACTCTTCCTAAAGCTTTCTGATGTCTCCAAGGTCAATTCCTGAATGCATGGCCCCTCTAGGGAATCATGACCTAGGATCCCAAACCACTGAGAGAAATATTCAGGGGTCCAGTATGAAACACTCTCACACATCTGGATATGCTTCTACTCCAAATTGGAATGCTTACATCAGTTAGCATGTAGTGGTTTAGTTCGTGGCTCCATGACGTAGGGTGTCATAATTTCTCTCCGTGGAAGAACCATAGAAGTATGACTGATTTTCAGATTCTCATTCTAACAGGAGGGTGCTAACGCCAATGGAGCAACCCTGGTGGGATCAGAAAAAGTAACTGTGTCCTTTGTAAGCTTGCTAACAGGTTTAAGTGTAACAATGTGTGGGAATGACTTTGCACTATAACTAACATGTAGTAACAGCTTAATTAACGTTAACCTTTATCATTATCGTATAAGAATGTAAGTTACAGGAGAGAGGAACCCTGTCAGTTTGTTCTCTTCTATAGCCCAAGACCATGAATCATGGCTGGCATATAGTAGGCATTTATTTATTTATTTGATTAATTTAGAGATGGAGACTCACTCTGTTGCCCAGGCTGGAGTGCAGTGGCTCCTGCCTCAGCCTCCCTAGTAGCTGGGATTACAGGCGTGCACTACCACTCCTGGCTAATATTTGTACTTTTAGTAGTGATCGGGTTTCACCATGTTGGCCAGGCTGGTCTCAAACTCTTGCCTCAAGTGATTCACCCACCTTGGCCTCCCAAAGCGTTGGGATTACAAATGTGAGCCACTGCACCTGGCCCATAGTAGGCATTTAATAATATTTGTTGAACAAGTATTTGGCATTCTTGGAGTTCAGAAAGGGGGTGGGGAAGATTTTTAAATAACTCTCTCTCTCTCTATATATATATATATATATATATGTGTGTGTGTGTGTATGTGTGTGTGTGTGTGTGTGTGTATTTAAGACAGAGTTTTGCTCTCGTTTCCCAGGTTGGAGTGCAATGGTGCAATCTTGGCTCACCACAACCTCCACCTTCCAGGTTTAAGCAATTATCCTGTTTCAGCCTCCCAAGTAGCTGGGATTACAGGTATGCTTCACCACACCTGGCTAATTTTGTATTTTTAGTAGACATGGAGTTTCTCCTTGTTGGTCAGGCTGGTCTCGAACTCCCAGCCTCAGGTGATCCACCCATTTCACCCTCCCAAAGTGCTGGGATTCCAGGCATGTTCCACCATCCCCAGCCTAAATAACATGTTTTAAAAAGCCACATTGTCCTACAGTACCCATTTCTCATGCATATTTAGGAAATTGAAGGGTTTTTTTTCCTAAAACATGCTGACGTGTGGGAAATAGGATGCAAAATGTCCACGAATGTTTTAGACAGTTTGAGGTTTCCAAGAGATTTCGTGCTGGGGAGGCTACTTCCTACAAGCTCCCAAAGCTCTGGGAGGACATAGTATTCATCCTCCCTCAGCAGAGGCCATGAGGCGGGAAGCCCTGGGGAGCACCCGAGCTTTGGGCTTTTAGCATGGAGTCTTTGTTGTTTGGGCCCATGGCACAGAGAGATCCCAGGTCTCTGGCTTGCTGTGACCTTTGCCTTCCTTGCCAACAGAAAATGTGATCCTCCAAAGCAAGAAACTTGAAGGCATGGGTCACCCCAGCCCTGGCATCTGCCCAGAGCTTAAGAAAGAAGGAACATTCTCCAGCTACCTCACAGAGCTGTCATAGGCAGTCACTGCTCTGTGGATCACCCAGCTGTGTCAGGCAACATGAACCCATCTGCAGGAATGCGAGGAGGAAAATACAAAAGTCTTTACGTGAGCCCTGAGAAGGCAGATGCAGCAGAAACCTCCAGGCGATAACTAGCCAGTCTGGGACCTGTGGTGGAGAGAGAGCTTATTGGTGATCATGTGTACTTATGCTCTACAGTCACCAGGTGGCACTATGGCCTCATCTGTGGCTCTGAAAAGGAAAATTTGGAAGGAGATCATCATAGCTAATGTTTAAAAAACCCCTACCATGTGCCAAATTATTCACCGCTGGCAACAACCTAAGGAGCTAGGGATCCTTATTATCTGTATTTTATAGTGAAGGAAACAGAGACACAAAGAGGTGAATTATCTTGCCCAGATCACTCAGCTAATAAGTGGTAGAGGCTGAATAGGATCTAAACAGCGTGGCTGCAGAGCCCACATGAATTGATCCCACAAGTATTTATTGAGCACCTGCCATCTACAAGACCTTGTGTGATTAAATACAGTTATGATTAATAATATAAAAATGAAAAATCACTTTTTAGAGATAAGATTTTCTTTCTTTCTTTCTTTTTTTTGGTAGGTTTCAGGCACAGAACTGTGTATACAATAGTAGTGAAATTGATCCCACTAGTTATGACAGAAATGATGATACATTTAAATGAGTTGGATGTTTTAGAGGTATTATCTCATGAATCCTTGACAGAAACTGAATGAGGAATGAAATTTATTGTTCCCATTTCACACAGAAGGAAACTGAGGTGAAGAGGGGTAATTTTGCATGGCATGAAGTAGAAATCCAAAGTACAGGAATTTGAACTTGGTTCAGACCTTTTCTAAGGCTCCCATGCTCTTGACCACTATAGACTCAAGCATCACCTTGTTTTTCCACTCATTCAACAAATATTTTTTTAAAAATTGTCTAATAGGTTGACACTCACCGTGAGCTTCTGTTCCCGTTCTGCAGGTGGTGAAGCCCTCTATTGTCCTGACCCCACAGTTCCTGTCCCATGACCAGGGCCAGCTCACCAAGGAGCTGAAGCAGCAGCATGTAAAGTCAGTGCCGTCCCTCATGCAAGTACCTGAGGAAGGTGAGTGAATGCACACAGATGAGGCCTGACGCTCTTGAACAGTTCATGGCCTCGGCTGCCCATCTCACAGGGGGCCATGCTGGGGGAAGCATAGGCAGTCACACTACTGGCTTTTTCCTCCTTTTTCCTTCCATACCAGTGTCTTAGGGATGGGGCAGAGTAGTTGACTTATTTGGATAAAAACTGCTATCTTGTGTCAGAAACTCAAAAAGAATCACTGCTGGCATGTTAACTTAAAGAAAAACAACCAGACAAGTGCCCAACGATACTTAAAAAGGTTATTTATTTATTTATTTGAGGCAGAGTGTTGCTCTCTTGCCCAGGCTGGAGTGCAACGGTGCGATCTTGGCTCATTGCAACCTCTGCCTCCTGAGTCCAAGTAATTCTCCTGTCTCAGCCTCCCGAGTAGCTGGAAATATAAGCATGTCACACCACACCTGGCTAATTTTTGTGTTTTTAGTAGAGACGGGGTTTTACCATGTTAGCCAAGCTGGTATTGAACTCCTGACCTCAGGCAATCCTCCTGCCTCATCCTCCAAAGGTCTGGGATTACAGGGTGAGCCACTGTGCTTGGCCTAAAGGTTACTTATTATCCTGCAAAATTTAGGCTGGGTGTGGTGGCTCATGCCTGTAATCCCAGCACGTTGGGAGGCAGAGGTGGGTGGATCACCTGAGGTTAGGAGTTCAAGACCAGCCTGACCAGTATGGTGAAACCTCATCTCTACTAAAAATACAAAAATTAGCCAGGCATGGTGGTGCATGCCTGTAGTCCCAGCTAGTCAGGGTGCAGAGATAGGAGAATTGCTTAAACCCAGGAGGTGGAGGTTGCAATCAGCTGAGATTGTGCTACTGCACTCCAACCTGGGTACAGAGAGAGACTGTCAAAAAAAAAAAAAAAATTATCCTGCAAAATTTGAAAAGGAAACAAATCAGCAGCTTCTAAACTATTTTTTAACACAACTCATAATAAATAAATCTATGTTTTATATATATATATATATGTTCTATATTTCTGAATAAAAGACTTAACAAAATCATATTTACAACATGTATTACATATTTTTTTATTCTACTTCATTTGTTTTGAATGCTCTTTGCAATCTACAAAAAGCCCAATGGTAATAATTAAATTACTCATTAAATTGAGCATTATCTTGTCATTTAAAATGATAATCTCAAAAATGATCTTTTGTTTTTGAGCTAAAAATATTTTAATGATATGCTATTTAAGAGAAAAACACTGGCTATGAAAGAATACACATGGTTTATTATTTTTTGAGATAGTCTCACTTTGTAACTCAGGCTGAAGTGCATTGTTGTGATCTCAGCTCAATGCCACCTTTGCCTCCCTGGGTTCAAGCGATTCTCCTGCCTCAGCCTCCTGAGTACCTGGCATTACAGGTGCACACCACCATGCCTGGCTAGCTTTTGTATTTTTTAGTAGAGACAGGATTTCACCATATTGGCCAGACTGATCTTGAACTCCTGACCTTATGATCCGCCCACCATGGCCTCTGAAAGTGCTAGGATTGCAGGCGTGAGCCACTGTGCCTGGCCCATAGTTTTATCCCTTCCTATCTGTTTAAAAATAAAGATTGAAAGAATATATATGCAAATAAGTTTACATTTCTCTTTTTGTAATACTTTGCTGCATTGTCTGGGTATTGACAATCAATATGCATTCTGAAGCTGCATGGCTGACATTGAGTATTCACTGTGTATGCCAGGCCCTGGGCTCAATGCTCTACATATATTTTTTATTTCATTTAATTCTCTCTACTACCTGAGATCATATAGCCAACCCATTTTAGAGAGTTGGAGCTGAGGCTCAGAGACTGAAAGTTAAATGCCTGAGGTTGCAGTTAATAAGAGGCAGAGCTGGAACTGAAGCCTATGTGTGCCTGACAACCAGTTCACATTCCGACAATAGGCTAGTCTGCAACACAGACCATGGAATAGATGGTGCATGCCTGCTAGGATGGACCAGGTATCACTGTAGGTAATAAACAGCCCAAAGCAATGGAAATTTATAACACTGAAGGCTCTTTGTCTGCTCATGCTGCACATCCTCCATGGCACTCCTGGGCCCTGTGCTCCACATCCACTCATCTGCCACCACAATAAAGGAGCAGCCTCTATATGGGACATGTCAACAGCTCTAAGAGGTGAAGGAAAGAGTGGCCAGTCTCAATGGCTCCCAACTCTTTTGCCTTGAGGTGACACATTTCACTTCCACTCACATCACCTGAGTCAAAGCAAATCCCATAACTACCTCCACCTTCAAGGGTCCCAGAGGAGAACCTGAAATACTCGGTGGACTCCATTAAGGCCACCATATGGCGTCAGCCTGTGCAGGAGACTGTGGAGGGGCAGAGGAGGAGAGTGAGGAATTGATGGGAAATGACAGCAGGACTGAGTCACCTCAGATTTGCTTTATCCTCTACCAGGGGGAATTTGTCCCAGAGCTGCACAAAATCATCAGCAGCATGATCAAACAGGGTAAACTTCAGAAAAAGCAGTTTGTTCAGATGTGATCAGTATGAACTCAGTATCAGCTGAATGGCATTGAGTGAGTAAGTCTCTGACTGCCTCAGTTACCCCACATGATAGTGGCGAAGATCGAGAGAGTTGATTTGGAAGGATATCAGGAGTATGAACATTCAGCATTTTAGTTCCTTTAAGTTAAACCCAGGCACTGTCTTTCCTGCAAGTCTTCTGTTTCTTTCAGCTTGCACAGGTGAGACTGTCCAGATTAGGGCTGGAGGTCAAAAAATATTGGCTCCCACATCAACAGTTCCCCTGTGTCGTGAATGCATTCTATGCACTTTCCTGTGCTAAACACTGTCCCAAAACATTGTGGGGCCTGATTCTTCCTCCTTGTTCCAGTGGCCTTGGGTGACTCAAGTTCCCATTCAATGATCAGGACTCAGGGGTCTTAGAGTGATGCTGTGTGAGGCCCCAGGTGCCAGCCACTGCCCTGTCAAAGTGTGAGGCAAAGGACAGGGCATCGTCTGTGTCGGGCAGTGGTCAGCCAGGCCTGGTGACTCTACTTGGTGGACAGATGATCCTACACCTGCCACCTCTGATGGATCCACTGTCTCTGTGCCTGTTCGTCCTGCTGATGCTCCAGTGGCCACCTCAGCATCCCAGCCTAGGCTCAGTGCCACTGAAGACAGACCTGGCCCCTGGGGACCCAGGAGACTACAGGACTCACTGAGCTGTCCCCATGAGTCCACAGACCCTCATTCTTATCAAAGACCTAGGAGCCCTACTCCCTGGCCCTGCCTCAACAGCCGTAAATTACGATTTGCTGCTGTTATCATCACTACCTCTACTGGCCAAGGACCTTCCGAGGTGCCAGCTCTGGAAGGAAGGATGTCCTTGGGAGGTGATGACACTCAGTACACAGTGCTTAACAGGTTGCTTCCTCCTATCCTCAGACAGTCTTTGATGCAGCTATTGACACTTCCATTGTGTGGAAGGAAAGCAGCCAGGGTCACACAGCTGGTCAGCAGCACAGCTGGTCTCAAATCTAGGGTGCCTGGCCCTGCCTCCGTGAGGGACCTGCCTGCAAGGGAGGTTGACCCTGGCTTTGAGGAGCCTTTCCTGGGCTGCATGAATTGCCTCCCCAGTTGGAGGCCCCAAACTCTGCTCACATCTCCTTCCTTGCCCTGTCTCTGCTTGGGCTATAATCAGAGTGACCCCAGCAACCCTCCATGGACATCATGGTACTCTCTCCCATTCACTTTTGGGCTAATCTGACTTCAACACCCACTGACATGGTCTCTCCTTTTACAACCAAGACAACCCAAATCTGGGGCTCTTTATGCAGGTGACAGCAGATGAACAGAATTGAATGCCATAGTTGTGTTATCCCTGTTTTTGGTTTTCCTTGTGTCTCAGGGTTGTTTTTCTCTTTATGGTAAAGGCATTGGCTTTCCGTTTGTAGCATGAATAGAATATTTGCATTTTACAATAACTTTATGGCATAGTAAATTGTAAGGAGATTTAAAGCAGTGGTTTTCAGCTGTGAGAGGCCTGAGTACGTTTGAGCACTCTGTGTCATTAGCAGAAGCAGGTCTTTGGGAAGTTTAGCTCAGGCTGTGTCCAGGAAAGATAATGGACAGTGGGGGTATGACCTGGTCACCAGACCCCTGGGTCCTGCGTACCAGCTTGGCACTCCCTAGCTATCACTCATGATGCTGCCAATCCTCTGGGTATTGTGGCCAAATCCCCCAGGAGAGAGGCTGGTGAACTTTGTCTCTTGAAATGCACAGATTCCTTAGACATCCCTGGCAGCTCAACCATGAGAGTCAACTTGGTTTTCTCCCCCTCATTAGGGTTGAGAATTAAAAGTCCACCTTCACAGGCAGTAAGATAATATAGATAAGTGACACCATCACCCTGTTTCAGATGTTAACATGTCTAGGTGTGCTAGGGGTGATTTGAGACCACACAACCTCGTGCCACACAGTGGAATTCCCGGGCCAGAGGGAGACATTCGATTGCCATGTTATGATCCTCTCACTGAGTGTAAAGGCAGTCCTGTTTCATTTTGAATTCTGTCTTCTGTTGATATCTTAAAAGGGCACTTTGAATTTCCAAGCATATAATAATTTTTGGTTAGCTTTTAATCATTGACTTCTAGCACAATTCTGTGATCAGAAACCTGCAGTGTGATTGGATTTGTCTGAAATATATTGAGATTTGCTTGATGAACAAAATAAGTCGGGTTAATTTTTGTAAATGTACCATGCATGCTTAAAACCAGTGTAGCTCCAACATTTGTTCTTGAGATACAGGTTGATGGACGGATGGCTCCATGGATGTGATGGAGACGGTTTGCTTATTGGGACTTTCCGCATCCTTCTGATGTTTTGTTGCATAGAATGTGAATGGCTGAGGGGCTGTGGAGCCTCCCACTCTGCTTGTGTGTAAGGTTCTTCCTGCCATCCTGCCATCATTTGTTTCTTATGTTTTGCAGCCAAGACTGACCATAAGAAACCCTGGGAACTCAGGAAGGAAGGAGCTGCCCAGAAGCAAGGACAGGGAGCTGGTGGGGAAGACCAGAAATCAGGTGTGTGAAGGTTCCAGAGAGCCTTGGGAGGCGGGTGGGGGCTGAGATGGGGTAGGGGCATTGGAGGATGCAGGTGCTCCGTGGAATGTCCACTGTGATGTACCATGTTCCGGGGCCGGGGATTGGTGCAGAGGGAGTATAAAGCCCAGGGTTGCTCAGGCAGCGCCCCAACAGGAGAAGGTTTGGTGGAAACCACAGCCCTGGTCTCCGCCTAATTGCTCCTGAGCCTCCCGCTTTCTTGTCCCACGTGTCCTGTTGCTCCCCTGATAGACTTTCTCCCTCACTTGTAGCTGAACCTCCCACTTGCCCTCGAAGACTTAGTTTGAGCCAGATCCTTTCCCAGATACCCTCCTCCGGGTTCCCAACATCCCCTCTTCCCCTCCCTCCACTTCCCTCCCATGCCCCTCCCCAACTCAGAACCCACCCCATCCCCATCCCCTTCCCTCTCCCAGCCCTAAGCCACCCCCACCTCTCTCCTGGCCACCTCAGGGCACCCTGAGAGCACCAGGACATGTGGGTGCCATGGCTGCTCTTTTGGCTCCTCCTGGGGTTTCCCAGCCATCAATCCACCCATAGGAGTAGATGCTGGACCCGTGGGGATTCTTCTTTGTTATTACGCTGTGTCACGTGGCAAATTACATAGTGCAGGCCTGTAATTTCAGTGCTTTGGGGGGTTAAGAAGGGAAGATCACCTAAGACCAGAAGTTTAAGACTAGCCTGGACATCAGAGAAAAACCCCATCTGACATCAGAGAAAAACCCCATCTCTATAAAAGATTCCAAAAAAGATTACTTGGACACCCACTGCACTCTTGTCTCAAACAGAATAAACCAAAACAAAGCATAATGTCATTTGAGTTTTGTGTCATCTGGTTTGATGACTTTTTAGGAACTTCTGAGTCATCTGTGTCTTCTGCTCTTGGGGGCTGCCTCTAGGGAGTCTGTGTCCAGTCAGTGTGATGGGAGCTGAGAAGCCCATCAGATGGAGAGGAAAGGGCTGCACTTGCTGGGAGGCTTACAATATGGGAGTCACCAGGAGTGACATGACCAGGATGCGAATGAGGACTGTATTGCCCTTTATTTTGTAAAACGTTTATGGTGCAGATCATTGATTGACCCAAGGGAGAAAGGGTCTTAAAATCCTTGTGTTATCCAAATATAAAGAAATGACAGGCCACGTGTGGTGGCTCATGCCTGTAATAGGGAGCCTGAGGCCGGTGGATCAATTGAGGTCAGGAGTTCCAGACCAGCCTGACCAACATGGTGAAACCCTGTATCTACTAAAAATATACAAAATAGCCAGGCATGGTGGCAGGTGCCTGTAATACCAGCTACTCAGGAGGCTGAGGAAAGAGAATGGCTTGAACCCAGGTGGAAGACGTTGCAGTGAGCCAAGATTGCACCACTGCACTCTAGCATGGTGAGTGAGCAGGACACTCTCAAGAAAAAAAAATCACACAAAAAAATTTTTTTTTGAGACAAAGTCTCCCTCTTGTCTCACAGGCTGGAGGGCAATGGCAGGATCTTGGCTCACTGCAACCTCTGCCTCCCTCATTCAAGCGATTCTTCTGCCTCAGTCTCCTGAGTAGCTGGGATTCCAAGTGCCTGCCACCATACCTGACTAAATTTTGTATCTTTTGGTAGAGATGAGGTTTCACCATGTTGGCCAGCCTGATCTGGAACTCCTGACTTCAGGTGATCTGCTATCCTCAGCCTCCCAAAGTGCTGGCATTACAGGTATTAGCCACCCTACCTGGCCTTTTTGTGATTTTTTTTTAGATCATCAGCTGTTGTTAGTGTTAGTGTATTTTATGTGTGGCCTAAGACAAGTTTCCTTCTTTTAATTTTGCCCAGGGAAGCCAAAAAATTGGATATGCCTGTTTTAATTAAAAAAAAAAAAAAAAAAAAGACACTCTACATTTGGAATGCCTAAAAACACTACCAGCCATGCAAAAAACATGAGACTGGTAACTTCCAATCTTTCTTGAAGCAGTGGAATCCCCTGGTGATATCTGAGGGGAGTGGTTACCTCTTGGAGGAGGTTGATGGTTTCTTTCTTTCTTTCTTTTTTTTTTTTTTGAGACAGAGCTTTGCTCTTGTTACCCAGGCTGGAGTGCAATGGCGCAATCTCGGCTCACTGAAACCTCTGCCTACTGGGTTCAAGCAATTCTCCTGCCTCAGCCTCCCGAGTAGCTGGGATTACAGGCACGCACCACCATGCTCGGCTAATTTTTTGTATTTTTAGTAGAGACGGGGTTTCACCATGTTGACCAGGATGGTCTCTATCTATTGGGCCTCGTGATCCACCCGCCTCGGCCTCCCAAAGTGCTGGGATTATAGGCATGAGCCACCGCGCCCCGGTGATGGTTTCTAAAGATTATCATTTTTACTGAAATATTGTAAATGTCACTGAGCTTTTCATTATTTCAACTATTATATTCCAGGCCATCAGTTTTCCATGTGATTATTTGTATCCTAGGTATGACTTTCTTGGCTTTCTGTGGATGCTTATCACTATTGTGTTTCTGGGAGTTTCTACAGTTGGACTTTTCCTCCAAAAAATTAGCTTGTGTGAGAGTATACTAACTTCCCGTAGAGGTATACTTGTAATCACATATAAGAAGAAATTATTTCAAACAATTCATGGTTCTGGACTTTATTACAAATATTGGGTTTTACCGAAAACATCAGGGAAATGATTTATTTGCATAAGAATTACAAAAATATCTGCCATTTACATTATGAAAATTAAATAGGTTGGTGTTTAATAGAATGTCAACAGAGCTTTGGGTCAAAAATAAGTTTGTTTCTATTTTAACCTTTGTGCTCTTTATCAGAAATGGCGTATGAAGTTTTGGCACTTAAATGGGAAATTCTGTCTAAACTTTCCTGCTTTATAATTCTATTGTATGGCTGGAAGGCAAGCTTTCACTTTCCTCTCTAAAGGTTCACTGCAGAAATGAACCAACAACAGACAGCTTAGCAGGAGAAGAAAAACATAGAACAGGCATAAACATGGGAGCCAGCAGAAAAATGAGACTGCAAGAAGGATCAGATGGTTGATGCTTAAAGAGTGCTGTCTTTTCAGGAGAGAGAGATAGATGGAGATGGAGGCAACTTAGAGGTGGAGTCACTGATTTTTAGGGGAAATGAAAGAGTCCAAGGAACAAACAGTTGGCCTGAGACAAAGTTCCTCTGAGATCATGGGGAAGAGGTGACAAACTGCAGGAAGGTGAAGGGCAGAGCTGCACTCCCTCTCATGATGCAGAGAAAGCCCCAGAGAATCTGTTGGAACCACCCTTCAGAGAATCAATGAAGAGTGTGTCTGGGCAGGGTAATTTTGAATGACGTCACTCAAAGTGCATGTTCCTGGTTGCAGGTGGAGAGGGATCAGTATGTCCAAAGTCTGTACTTGATAGGAATTTGGCTGCTAAGTTGTGTCATCACTTGGGCCTTTTTGTCCATTGGGTAAATTGAGCTGTACATTTTCGCTTGCCATTGATGACAGTAAAAATGTGGTTGTCTGGGTGCTGTCCCTCCTTCTGAACAATGATCCAAGAAAAAAAGCACTAATCCCACAGTGTCATTTTATATTCAAGGGAAGAGGAAGTATATTTTATTTTTAAGACCTAGATATTTACCTGCCATTTGGGACTGCCTTTCAAGATATGTAGAAAACAGAAAATAGATGATTTATGAAGATATCTGTGCACATTTAACAGTCTTTCTCTCTTTTTTTTTTTTGAAATGGAGTCTCACTCTCTGGCAAGTGGAATGAGGAAAAAGAGAGCGGTGAGGGGGGAACAGGAGGTGAGCAGGAGGGAGAGAAGGTTTGCAAAAACACAGTTGGAAGAAAAGAAAGACAGGGAAAGAAGATGGTGGTTAAAACGATTTTGGGTAGATGGATATGGGGGGAAGAGGGTGGCAAGTGGGAGGAGAAAAAGGGGTACAGAGAGGGAGGGGGATGAGAGTGGTGAGCGGAAGGGAGAGAGGTTTTGTGAAAAGATGAGGGGGACGTTTTTAAGTAGATGGAGGGGGAAAAGAGGGTGGCAAGTGGGAGAAGGATAAAGGTGGTGAGTGGGAGTGGGGAAGGAGGGTTGGGAAAAATGATGGGGAAAATAGTTTGGGGTATCTGGAGGACAAAAAGGGTGGCAAGCAGGAGAGAATGGTTTGTGAAAAGAGGACGGGTAGATGTTTTTGGGCAGATTGAGAAGGGAAAGAGGGTGGCAGGCAGGGTGGGAAAGATGATGGGGAAAACAGTTTTGAGTATATGGGGGGGGGGAAAAGAGGCGGTGGGCAGCAGGAGTGGGGAGAAGTCTTTGAGAAAAGATGGGGGAAATGTTTTTGTGTAGTTGAAGGCACAAAGAGGGTGATGAGAGCAGGAGGGGGAAAAAGAACGTGGCCAAGGAAAGGGAGAAAAGACAGTGGGGAAAAACAGCGAAGAAAAGTTTTTGGGTAGATGAATGGTGAAAATAGCAGTGAGCGGGAGCATAGAGAAGGCTTTTTGAAATGGCAATGGGGAAAAATGGTGAACTGGAGTAGATGGAGGAAGAGAAAGGGTGGTGAGAAGGAACAGGCCAAAGGTGGTCGGGAAAAGAAGCTGGGAAAATAACAGTGGGGAACAAAGGTTTTGGGTAAATCTTTTTCTGATTTTTAAATCAGATTATTTGTATTTTTGTTTTTGAGTAGTTTGAGTTCATTCTATGTTTTGTGTGTTAACTCCTTGCCTCATGCATAGTTTGCAATGCTTTCTTCCATTTTCTGGATCGTTTCTTCAGGCTACTGATTTCTTCCTCTGCTTTGCAGAAGCCTTTACATTTAGTGTAATTGCACTTTGTCTATTTTGGCTTTTGTTGCTTCTGCTTTTGATGTCTATTTGAAAATCCCTTGTCCTAACCAATTTCATGAAGCATTTATCCTATTTTTTCTTCTCTGGTAGTTTTGTAGTTTCAGGTCCTACATTTAAATCTTTATTTTGAGTAGATTTTTGTATATGATAAGATAACGGTCTAGATTTATTCTGTACATGTGGGTGTTGTGTTTTCCTAGCACAGTTTATTGAAGAGACTGTCCTTCCTGAAGGTGTCTTCTTGGTGCCTTTGTTAAAAATTAGTAGACAGTAAATGCGTGAATTTATTTCTGAGTTCTCTATTCTGTTTCATTTGTCTATGTCTGTCTGTCATTCATATATCTCTATCTATCTCTATCTCTCCCTGCCCATGTTTTTGTGCCAGTTCCATGCTGTTTTGGTTGCCATACGTTTGTAGTATATTTTGAAATAAGTTAGTGTGAGGCTTCGAGTATTTTTCTTTTCAAGCAAGATTCTTTTGTCTGAGGTATTTTGCATGTCTATGTAAATTTTAGGATTTTTTTTTCTATTTCTATGAAGAATGTCTTTTGTAATTTAACAGGATTTTGCTCATTCTGTAGACCCCATTGGGTGATATAGATATTTTAACAATATTCTTCTAGTGCTTGGACATGGGATATCTTTCCATTTACACATGTCTGCTTTAATACCTTTTATCTATGTTTTATAGTTTTCATTGTGGGATCTTTCACATTTTTGGTTAAGTTCATCTCTAGGTATCATTTTTCGGTGGAGGTAGTAGCTACTGTAATGAAGTAGTGTTCCTGATTTCTTTCTTAGGCATTTCACTATTTGCGCATCGGCGTGCTACTCATTTTTGTATATTGATATTGTGTCTTTCAACTTTAGTAAATTTATTATTTCTAGTAGGATTTTTCTTGGTAGAATCTTTAGGGTTTTCTCTCTATATGTTCGTGATCATTTCACCTGCAAACAGAGACAATTCGACTTCCTTTTTTCCAATCTGGGTACCTTTTACTGCATTCTCCTTTCTAATTGCTCTTCCAGGACTATGATGAATAGAAGTGGTAAAAGTAGCCAAACTTGTTCCAGACCTTTGAGGAAGAGCTTTTTAAGTTTTCCCCATTGTTTATGATGTTAGCTGTGTTTTTGTCATATATGGCCCTAACAATGGAGTTGGTTCTAGTTATGAGTTTGGCATAGAGGCTGATTGCTGTGTTAACAAAAATTCCTATCCCTAGTTTGTTGGGTGTTTTTATAATGAAATGGTGTTGGCTTTGTGAAAACTACTTCCTGCATCTATGGAGATGAGTACCTGGGTTTCTTATTCTGCTTATTTGATGTTTATTTGCAGGGATGGCTATAGTATGCAAAATCAGCTTGATTTTCTGAGAAAAGGGTGTAGTGATCATGGTCTGTAATCCTTCAAATATGTCTTAGTGTCAGATTATGATCATTTTGCTGAGCATTATTAATTATATAATCATGCTAGACATTCATCTATGCCTTTCTGTTCTTGTGATTTCATTTCCTAGTGTAATTTAGTATTCAATTGGGGATGGGACTGCCCATAGGTTGGTTTTGTATTTAGAATATTAAGGGTTAGAAGTTTGGAGGATAAAATTGAGCAGAAATGGGACACACCTGAGGGATTGTGGGAAGAGTGGTGTGAGGTCAGGGTCAGTCAGGGTTTAGGGTTAGCAAGAGAGTGCCTGTAGCTTTCACCAGTGAACTTTATCAGTCCTTTTAATCTTGCAAACCAGGCAGGCAAAGATACTTCAGTGTTTTAATTGGCACTTCCTTGAGTTCCTTGCTGAGGCTCAAACTCAGCAGTAGTACCTGGGAAGAAATTAGGACACAGAAGTGAGAAGGTTGGAGTCCAACATTGCAACAGTGCATCAGCCAGTGGCTGAGCTGCAGAGGTTCCCATCTTATTTCAAATTTTGATGAAAAATAACACATTTTATACTTTTATCTCACAAAGAAACTAGACATTTACAAATTGATATGGCTAATTTTATATATTTTGGGGTTAGAGACTATAACCTTCTAGCTTTCCCTAATACTTCCCTCATATTTTGCCAGCCTGCCCTCCCCTGAGTAAATCCCAATGTATGGTGAAAACCACATTTGGAATATTTTAGCTGCTGGCTGTGTGGGAAATCACTTGCCATCCCCAACTTTCAACTATAAAAAGACAGGTATTTATACTGAAGAACACAGAATTTTGTGACTATGATAAAAGATAATATGAGAGACTCCTGGCAAAATTTGATGCATGAAAGTGCTCATACATAGATTGCAGACAAATATATGTACAAATATATGTACATGTTAATGGAAGTGCCAGTCACATTTTGGATCTTGTAATCAGGAGGTCCTCATCACACCCTGTGAACATGAAAACTGAGTTCCAATTCAGCTACTGCTGACAAAGCTTGGGTCATGTGCTTGGTCACAGCCTCTGCTAGCCTCATATTCTTTGTTTTTTATTTTTATTTTTGAGACGGAATCTCGCTCTGTTGCCCAGGCTGGAGTGCAGTAGTGCGATCTCAGCTCCCTGCAACTTCCGCCTCCCGGGTGTTGAAAATGCATGCCTTGAATGAAGAGATACCCCAAACAGGCTTTGTGTGAGCAACCTGGCTGTTTATTCACCTGGGAGCAGGTTGGCTAAGGCCGAAAAGGACGTTAGCAAAGGGCAATGGGATAGGAGTTGGTTTTCTAGGTTTGGGGTGGGCAGTGGAAAGTTACAGAGAGTACGATCAGTCACAGTGGTGGGAGTAGGGACAAGGAATATACATTACCATAAGTTTAGTTACAGTGGTGGCTGGGAGTGAGGCAGAAGAGCAGTTAAGATGACAGGATGGGTGAGAGGTATTCACATTATCTAAGAACAGTTAAGATGGCAGGGTTGGGTGAGGGGCTTCTCCGGGGAAGCTCCGCTGGGTAATCAGGGAAAATGGTGAATGCAGGTGGGGCGGGGGGTGGGAGACAATCAGGAGGCAAGCAGGACTTCAGACTTTCAGGCTTTAGGTTTGCGTGTGGAGACCTGACACCGGGTTCAAGCAATTCCGTACCTCAGCCTCCCGAATAGCTGGGATCATAGGTGCCCGCCACCATGCCTGGCTAATTTTTGTGTTTTTAGTAGAGACGGGGTTTCTTCATCTTGGCCAGGCTGGTCTTGAGCTCCTGACCTCATGATCCACCTGCCTCTGTCTCCCAGAGTGCTGGGATTATAGGCGTGAGCCACCGTGCCGGACCGCCTCATAGTCTTTGTCTGAAATACAGGGGCAGAGGTATTCTTCCCAGGGCGGTCCAGGGTTCAATGAGACGAGTTATGCAGGTCTATCAGCAGAGTGACTTGGACAAGGGAGAGGCTTCACAGCTGTCTTCTTTCCACAGTTGCTCAGAGAGATTGTGAGTGAGGCTGGAAAGTAGCCCACGTGGGAGAGTGGCTGTATGCAGGAAGGAGGTTACCTGGTGAGGAAGGAGACCCAAGCCTCTAAGATCACCTCCCGCTTGACTTCCACACTGCATTTCAATAGAAGTAAAGGCTGGCCTACTGGGCACCACCTTAATCGCCCTTCTATAAGATCGCAGGCATAGTGTGGGGGGATCTTTCTGGAAGGCATTGTTTTAACTTAAACAAGTTCAAACCCACACCCCATGCCTACTCCATGGACCAAGACCCTTTCACATGTAATTTCTGAAACTGTAAACCCAAGAGCCTTTCACGTGTAGTATCTCAAGTTGTAAGCCTAGGTAGGGCTTCTGTTAGAGGAGCTTGGCTATTAGGCAGTTATGCCGCCTTACTCCAGCGTGCCCTCTGCTGGTGGCTGGGGGCACTGCAGGGCTGGCAGAGGACGCACACCCTCTGGTGGCCGTCTTGCTGCACCACTTAAAGTCGGAGCACAGAGTGTTCAGCACCATCATTCTGGAAATGCAAACTGACAGGGAGCCCACTAGCCCCTGTGTTTCTAAAAAGGAAGAAGGGAAAATTAATTGGAAACCATAGGAATGAAATAAACATGGATGCACATTTTACAACATGGGAAAATTCACTCAACATAGTCTTCACACTTAAAATGCAAAACTGTCAGAGGCATCTTAACCACAGTGACTTTATTTTAAATAAAAGCTTTAGAAATAGTTAAATCTGGGCAGGGTGCAGGGCTCATGAGTGTAATCGCAGTACTCTGGAAGGCCAAGGTGGGAGGATCACTTGAGATCAGGAGTTCAAGACCAGCCTGGGAAAATAGTGAGACCCTCATGTCTACAAAAAAAATATAAAAATTAGCTGGTGTGTTGATGCGTGCCTGTGGTCCCAGCTACCCAGGAGGCTGAGGCGGGAGGATAACTTGAGCCCAGGAGTTTGAGGCCACAGTGAGCCAGCCATGATCATGCCACTGCACTCAAGCCTGAGAGACAGAGTAAGACTCCATCTCACACACACCCACACCCCCCCACACACGTTACATTTGTTGGATTATATATTTAGGGGTTGAGCACCTTTGGTTATGAAATATTTGGGTTGCAGGAACAAGCTAATAACTAAATAAAGACCCAAAACTTATAAAAATATAAGAGTAGTTTAAGCAAAAAGTATTCTTAATTTAAAAATGTTTTACTTTAAAGATAATAGTACACTCATAAATTATTGTTAAAATCAGTAGTAACATAGAAAAGTACCAATACTAATAGCATGACACAAACTGATCACAGGCCTTTATAAGAGACAATACTATTCTATATAAACAAACATTCAGGCCGGGCACAGTGGCTCACACCTGTAATCCCAGCACTTTGGGAGGCCAAGGAGGGCGGATTACTTGAGGCCAGAAGTTGAACACCAGCATGGCCAACATGGTGAAACCCTGTATTTACTAAAAATACAAAAAAATAGCTTTGCACGTTGGCAGTATTGTAGCCAATGAGCTTTATCTGAGGCGTGATTATTGCTAATTGAAAACTTTTCCCAATACCCCGCCATGACGACTGGCAATATACTCGGCATTGACCATTATTGGCAGTCTCCACAGGGACTGAATAAATAAATAAATAAGTAAAAATAAAATGGAAAATAAATACAAAACACTTAGCTAGGCATGGTGGCGCACACCTATAATCCCAGCTACTTGGGAGGTTGGGGCAGGGGAATCCTTAAACCCAGGAAGCAGAGGTTGTAGTGAGCCGAGATCATGTCATTGTGACTAGAGTAAAACTCCATCTCAAAAATAACGTTTTTTTCTTTAAAACAGGTGCGTTCCTCCTCTTGCCTTCTGAGGATTCCCTGCTCTGTAACTTAGTAGTGGCTAATAAACTTTCTTAATGTCACTAGACTCTGCGGCTCGCCATAAATTCCATCTCATGTGAGATCCAAAAACAAGTTGTTGGGGTCTCAGACAAGACCCCTTTTCTGGTGAAAAACTATACTAATTCTTTTCTTTGAAATGGAGTCTTGTGCTGCTGCCCAGGCTGGAGTGAAGTGGTGTGATCTCGGCTCTCTGCATCCGATGCCTCCCAGGTTCAAGCGAGTCTCTTGCCTCAGCCTCCCGAGTAGCTGGGATTACAAGTGCCTGCCACCACGCGTGGCTAATTTTTGAATTTCTAGTAGAGACAGGGTTTTACAATGTTGGCCAGACCAGTCTTGAACTCCTGACCTCAGGTGATCCACATGCCTTGGCCTCCTAAACTACTGGGCTGACAGGCGTGAGCTACCTTGCCTGGTTGGCTTGTATCCTTGGTGATCGCTTGGATATAGAGGGTGGAGGAGGAGGGGTGTCAAGCAGATATTGCTCTTGGATTACCACCTGGGATATTAGATGCAAGGCTCTATTACTGGTTCCAACCCTGAGAGTGCCAGCAGACAACTGGAGGCAATGTGGAGGAACGTGCTCTTTTAATGAGTGCCTGGGTGCAGACTGGCTGAGGCCAAAAATGGTGTCAGCCCCAGGTGAGGGTGAGGCAGGGGTTTTCTAGTCTCCTGTAAATGGGAAGTGTTCCAGTCTGACACAACTGCTCCGTGGTACCTAGTCGGTCTGTCTCTTGATCTTCAGGGGATACTTCTCTTCCAGCCTGACCTCTTTTGGCTTCTGTCTTGCTGACCCACGCTGCTGGTGCAAGTGGTCTTGTACCTTGGGACCGGGCCTGAGGAGGGAGGGGTTATCCCCCCAAGTTTTCAGGCCCCAGAGCGAATCTTTCATTAGGGAGAGTAGGCTGGCTGAGTTTTCTTTGTTAGGCATAACTTGGTTTTGTGGGCGCAGTGGCGTGCCTCAAGCTGAAAGCTTGATTTGTTGTTCATGTCAGGCCCCACATGGCCATTCCTGTGACTGCCAGGCCACTTTGAGGCTGAGAGAGACAGTTTTGTCTGGCCTCTGTCCTACACATGTTTATGGATACCTTCTCTGTGTTGGCAGATCTGGGGGTCCACCAGATAGGATCCCGTGAAGAGATCTCAAAGGTCTTTAGTCCAATTGTATTAATCACATCATTTCCACAATCAAAGATGAATAAAATACAGAGATTTCTTTAGTAAGGTTATGGTGCACCTGTGCTAGGTAGTGTTTTAGTTCCTTGAGACACCAAGGAGTTGAGACAATCCTTTACCTTAGAATTTTGCATCTGTAAGTCCTGCCATTGAGAGCTGTGTGCATCACAATGTCTGATTTGGTCAGGTGGGATCTGGGCTGTCTGCAATCTTAGGTAAGGGGAGGCTGATGTCCAGCAAGTATCCAGTACCCCCTCAACACCCCAGTTCTTCTCCACCAATCTTCCAATTATAGGACTGATGCGGAGGCCCTCAGAGCGACTTAAGAGGGGAAGTAGTCAGTGTGCTCTGTGGCTAGCTTGTTTGGGAGTGTACATTGTAAATCCTCTGCCAACAAAACGTTGGAAACAAGTAGTGTTTCAGCTTGAGTTTCTCGTAAATGGCTTGCAGTCATACAAACCAGAGCATGCATACCACAGGGCAACATGAGGGTCCCTCTACCACCCTTTCTCCCAGTGGCCTAGGTGGGCATCTAAACAGAATAATGTGTGCAGCCTCACTGTGTGAAAGTCCAGTGCTTTGTAGAGCATCATCAGGGAAAGGCTCCTTACTTGAAGGTTGCCGGATCTGCCACAGAGGGAAGGAGCGGGAGTGCAGCGCTGCTGGGTCCACGTCTCGCTCTCTAACAGGAGGCACAAGATAGCCTTGGTCTTATGAAGACCTTGGGTGCCCCTGCTCACTTCGGCCCTGATCAGCCTGAGGCAGGCACTGGGCCATGGTTCTGAAGGTGAGAATACACCCTGGACTTCCACTCCATGGCTGGCACAGTGGGCATTCATGTGCCTGTTTGGGGACTGCTACAGACTCCTGTGCCAGATGCAGTGGTGCACAGCTGGGAGCCAAGAGTCCCTGATTCTGCTGGAGAATCTGGGCAGATGTAAAGGGTTAAGGTTAGGGGTAGGAGTAGGGTTAGGGTTAGGGGTTAAGGTTGGGGTTGGTGTTGAGGTTTGGGGGTCAAGGGTCAAGGGTCAAGGCTAAAGAGTAGGATTAGGGATTGGGGTAGGGGTAGGGTCGGGGGTTAGGGTTTACAGTTAGAGGTTAAGGTGAGGGTAATAAGCAGATTAGTAAGAGCAATTCTGCTTCACTTCAATAGCAAACTTCTCCAACTCATTTTGTCTCAACAAACTCATTTTTCCAGCAGAAAAAAACTGAGGCTTCTTAAAGCACCCAGTGGCTTTTCACACCTTAAATCTGGGAAATCCTCATGTTTTCTTCTGCCATATGCATAGTTCAAACATACAAGATGAGGCAAAGCCAGATGCATTCCTGAAGGGACCCAAGAAATTTCTCTCTTTCTCTCTCCAGAACAAAATGAATTCTCTAGACCATCAGTACTAACCTTCAAAAGCCAAACATGTTTGTGAGATCTCCTTTAAATACTCATGTAGACCCAAGTGTTTGTATGATATTATTTTAGTATTTATATTAATATAAGAGAGAACGTTTAAATCTGTCTATACCATATGTGCCTCTGGCTTATTGCCCAATTAATTGTAACCTCAGGCTAAACTTTGGTTTCTGTCTCTAACTTTTGTCAGAATAAATATACCTGATTTCAGAACATCTGCTTTTATGGTAGGGGCTTGTGCTGCCATCTCCATTTGTCTCTCTTTTCTTGCAATCTTTAATGTTAAAGATTAAAGTTCTTTAATGTGGACATTGTGACCACCTTCACTCTCCCATGTCCACTGTCAGCACATTTAGACTTACTCAGCCGAGGCTGTCATCTTAGGCCGGAGATTTTTTAGGAATCTTTATTTTGCTGTGACACGGTTGGCACCCTTTTGACTCACTTTATCAACCCAGGGTTCTTTTCATTTTAGGAGCCCAAGAGGGCAGAAAAAGAAGTAGGTGAGCAATTAAACCCTCTGAGTCAGGAGAGCGCCCCCTTGTGTTAAGCAATGTTGCAGAACATCGTATGTAGTAATCTAGCAGATGAGCCACATGGCTGCTGAGCACACATGCCTACTTGCTGCTGTGAGCTCAGACTCCCTCATCATTAGTCTTTTCTATCTCTGGAAAGAATTATAAGGGCCACTTAATAACCTGTAAGTCATAGAGAGTTAAAGGTGTTTCCCCAAAACACTGAGGACAGAATGAAAGCTGAGGAGTGTTAGCCACAGCTCAGAAGTGCAGGAAAGTCTCTCGATGTGGGTTGTTGGAGAAATGCAGGCCTTTTTTCTTTTGGAAGTCTCCCTAAAATAGGGTGAAGGACTCTGCCCATTCTAGGATGAAAAATTGGGATATTAGACACCCTCGGATATTTAGCCCAAGCCTTCATTTAGGGTTCTTAATGAGTTTGTTCAGCCATCGCAATCTCAAATGCTAAGTAGGACATTGGAATCTCTCCACAGTCCAAATTAGCACTGTCTTTTAAAGTTAAGTTTCTCATTATTCTCACTTGACATACCTTATGTATCCCACACTCACCCTAATAACACATCGTGCTCACTGTTAACCTTTGCAACAAGACTTGAATTTTACTTAGCCTGGAGGAGTGCACTTCACATGCCTAGACCCAGTTCTGACTCATTCTTCAGCCCTGCATCAGTCAGTGGGGGCTAGGTTAAAGCACGGTGACAAGCAGCCTCCAAGTTTCAGTGGCTCAAAAATCTTCTTCCTCATTTATTTGCATCTCATCACGGGTCAGGTGAGAGGTTGCTCTGTGCTGTGTCATCCTAACACAGGAATCGAGGCTGAAGGAGGTACCATCAATAAGATCCCCACTGCTATGAAAAAAGACAAAAAGTATGCTGGATAGAACTCTGTTTCTTGGAGATTTCTCCTGAAAAATCACATATTATTTCTTCTCACCTCCAGTGGAAAAAAAAAAAAAGTCAAGTGGCCATGTAAAAATTTAAGTAGGTGGGATGGAACAGTCAGAATGCATTCATAAAAAATGAACTGAAAATATTTGGAGAACAGCACCAATGACTATCGTGAATGCCAGCATGCATTCCTAACAACCCAGTGCTATCACCCTTCAAACTTCTTATGTCTTGCAAAGTATTAGAACTTCCAATCTGAAAGCATACCACTCAGAGGGACTGCAAATACATAATGGCATCTCCTTTAGGATGTCCTTAGAGAATTCAAGGAAAAGAAGTTAAATAATCCAAAAGTGCTTTTGGGTACAGCTGTTTAGCACTAGAGGGTAAGATTAGAGATAGATTGTAGTTATCATAATAGGGTTAGAATTAGGGTCTGGGTCAGGGTTGGGGCTGGAAGTGTGGTTAGAGGTGGGGTCATGGTCAGGGTCAAGATCAAAGTCAGGGTCAGAATTAGGGACCAGAGTATGGATCAGGGTTTAGGGTCAGAGTCAAAGTCTAGCGACAGGGTTAGGGTTAGAAGCAGAGCTTTGTTCTCCTCAGGACCCACCTGAGGAGAGGCCATGGCTTTGGAGCACCTGGTAGTGTGTCCACAGTGAAGACCAAAGTTTCATTCTCCTCAAGTCTGATCTGGGGGTACATGGCTGCAGGCCATGTGAGGAAGGTGAGGCGAAAACTTCCCTTGCTTGAGGCTTTGGCTGCTCATCATCATAGCGTGTCATAACATATTGTAAGATTTGGGTTTATTTCTGGAGATTGATTTTTCACATAGAGAAAGTAGAAATGCTTACAGCCACCATTAGGATGGCTGGAATGATAGCTGGGGATGGGCAGGGGTCTTTCAAGTCACCCCAAGCCTGAGGCTGGAGAAAGCATGTCCACCCCCTGTAAACACTTTTATTCATGTTTTAATTACTCATTTTTCTTACAGCCTTAAAGTAGTCAAAACAGTATTTAAAAATGAAAGGTAGGCATAGTAAAACTTGCTATATTATTTAAGTTTAAATATATTATTTATACCTCATCATTTTTTATTTTGTGGAGAAAGTCTAAGGTTAATTGGCAGTATCATTGTAACAGTAGATAAAATAGTGTCTGTTTTACAAACATTAACATCCTACATTACGGTATGAACCCCGAGTATCTGAGACAGGTCTCAGATTTTTCAGGGAGTTTATTTTGCCAAATTTGAGGGTGCCCGCACCCGTGATGCATCCTCACGAGGGCCCGACAACATGTGCCCCAGGTGGTAGGAGCAGAGCTTGGTTTTATACATTTCAGCGAGACATGAGACATCAACCATTATGTGTAGGATATAGATTGCAATCATTATGTGTAAGATATACATTGATTCAGTCCTGAAAGGTGAGACAACTTGAAGAGAAGTCCAGACAGGGGCTTCCAGGTCATAGGTAGATAAAGATGCATGGTTTCGTTCTTTTGAGGTGCTGATGACCCTCTCCAAATGAGGCAATCAGATATGCATTCATCTCGGTGAGCAGATGGGTGACTTTGGATAGAATGGGAGGTAGATTTGCACTAAGCAGTTCTCAGCTTGACTTTTCCCTTTAGCTTAGTGATTTTGGGTCCCCAAGGTTTATTTTCCTTTCACAAGGTCTAACATGTTTTTCTATGAGTGTTAATTATTCATTGTGTATTTTATTACACAAATAAGGCACACATTTTTTAAAAATCATCAACTTCTTGACTAGCCATTGGACATAATTACATAGAAGTTCAAATAAATTTGGAAACATTCTAGAGTTTGGGTTTCCAATAATTCTTTGTGATTCTTTAAAAGGTAAAGTGATTTTTCCCCATAAAACATAGAAACATCTAAAATCGCCCATAGAAACTCCTGTCATTTCTGTTTCTCTAGTTTCCTCATTTTCTGCAAAGCCTCATTGAGGAGATTGACTCTGAATATCCTTTCAAACTCTTCCGTTTTAGAAAGAGTTGTGGTGAAAGATTGAATCATGTTGGTCACAAGTTCAGTTCACATTCTTTCTTTTTTTGAATATTTTTTCCCAGTGGCCAATACTTGATTCCTGTGTTTTATGGCTAAAATGTAGGCACTGGAACAAAATAAAGACAGGAAGTATTTGGAATAAGTGATCCAATCACAATGGATCAATTTGCCATTGGAACATATTTTTACAAAGTCGCTTTTTAAAAAATATTTAGCCATGAATTGAAACAGAGTTTTTAAGGTAACTTTTTTTTTTTTCTGGTCTAAGGTGAACAGAATTTTAGAGAAGGAACCCAGGACACAACCACAGCACAAGAAAAAAATATGATAAATAAGTTTACATATGTGTAAAGTCCATACTCATGGAGTGAGGAGTTAGCTCCACCTTCTTGATGGCTGAGGGTCTACATCAATTATTTGGAATTCTTTTGCAAAGGAGATATTCTATTCAACTCCATTTGCTTATTCGCCTACATATACAAATACAGACACCTAGATAACTACCTGAAGCTTTAGTTAGTATTAAACACTACAGCATTATGTTGCACAATTCATTCCTGTGTTGGTAATCGGTAGCTCTTTTTATTGGCTCCAATTTTTCTTTGACATATTTCAATTTTTTTTAGTACTTACTTTCTGATACTTCAAGATTTTCCTGGCTCATATATTTACTGTCCCAGTTCTAGTATCAGACATTTCTTCAAAGAGCCTGATTCCTTTCAGAATGGTAGGAAAACTTATATCTGGCTGTTGAGTGAGCACATTGTGTCTTGTCCCTCATCAGCAATGCTAGGAGGTATATGTGTGTATGTCACCTACCTAAACACACCCAATTACAAAGGTTTCAATGTTGAACTGTATGTATCTGTATTAAACTAGACATAAGTTTACGTTGATGTCTTCACCTCTGATCTACGATCACATGAATCTTTCTACCCTTCTCCCCTTGCTAATTTGTAACCTCCCACTTCAACAATGATAGACCTGGTTCCTACAATCTACGACATATGTAACTCATTGTTTGATTCCAGATACAGATACTGTGGTTTAACAGTTGTTCACAATTACCCCTGTTGGAAAGAACTTTATAAACTGGAATCCAATGATGAGGTATAGTTCATTTGCCTTCACCCTACAGATTCTATTCATTTTCAAAGAGACTTAGGTCAGCACCATTTTCCCTACACCTTCAGTGAGTTTTTTCCCACATTTGTGTCTTAGTCCATTTTGTGCTTCCGTAACAGAATACGTGCAGTAGGGTAATTTGTAAGTAAAAAAGTTTCATTTGGCTCACAATACTGGTGGCTGGAATGTCCGAGACCGAGCAGTTGCATCTGGTGGGGCCTCAGTCTTTTTTATCTCATTGTGGAAAGTGGAAGGGGAGCAAGGGGTGCACCAGAGATCACAGCAAGAGGAAAAGCAAGAGGGAAGCCAAGGAAGCCAGACTCTTTTTGACTATCTACTCTTGCAGGAATTAATCCATTCCTGTGAGAGCAGACAGAACTCGCCCCCATGGGAGGGCATTAATTTATTCATGAGGAATCGATCCAAACACCTCCCACTAGGCCTCACCTCCACCCACTGCCACATTGGGGGTTAAATTTCAACATCAGCTTTTGCAGAGACAAACCACATCCAAACCATAGTAATTCTTAGCATAGTTAAATTATTTTTCACACTATGTATTCTGTGCTGGGATACTCCATATCTTGAATAATATTATTTAATTAGAATAGAGTTTGATTTACCTATTTAGCTGTAAAATTCTGTATGTTTTGACAAATGCACAGTGGCAGGTATCCACTATTAAGGTATCAGATGGAATGCTTCAAACCCCCACCCCATGCAGCCAAAGGCTTCCCACCTGTGTACTTTCCCTTCTCCAGAATCTCATTAAATGAGGTCACACTGTGTGGATTCTCCTGAGAGCGTCTTGTTCCACTTAGCAATGTGCATGAAAGATTCATTCATGTCTTTGTGTGAGTTGATAGCTTGTTCCTTTCTATGGCTAAATAGTATCTATTGCATGAATGTATCCCAATTTGTTTCTGCATTCTGGGGAGCAAAACCTTCCGCTTCTAACTTTGTTCCAGGGTTGGAGGCCTTCAAATTAAGCAACAATAGATACATTAGTAGGGAAGACAATACTTGGCTTCTTGTTCCACAAGTATCATCGTGGGACAAAATTCATTAGATGGCAGGATCAGTTTTCAAAGAGGTAAAAATAGCCCCAAGACAAGAAACAAGACTAGAATCTGATAACTCTCAAGGTCTATAGTTTTCTTATTTAAAAAAAAATTTTGAGACGGTCTGGCTCTGTTGTGGAGGCTGGAGTGCAATGGTGCAAGCTCAGCTCTCTTCACCCTCTATCTCCTGGGTACAAACAAGTCTCCCTCCTCAGCCTCCTGATTAGCTGAAACTACAGGCACATACAATCATGTCCAGTTAATTTTTGCACGTTTAGTAAAGATGGGGTTTCACCATGTTGCCCAGGCTGGCCTTGAACTCCCGGCCTCCCAAAGTGCTGGAATTATAGGCATGTTCCACCATGCCTGGGCAAGTTATAGTTTTCCATTGAAACATAAACTTTCTCTCTATTGTAACCATCATTTTTGATCATAGATAATCAAAGCCAGATTATTCTTGTTTTTAAAATAAGTCTAATTTTGTTAGATTTTGCCCGATTATGTAAGTGCAGCAAGAACAAGAGCTGACCACATAAGTGCTTTCAAGCTTCTTTGCTGGACGTTTTCATACAGAATCTCAGCTTGGACTTTTAAAGACCTTATTGAAATCCCAGCACTTTGGGAGGCCGAGGCGGGTGGATCACGAGTTCAAGAGATCGAGACCACCCTGGTCAACATGGTGAAACCCCATCTCTACTAAAAATACAAAAAATTAGCTGGGCATGGTGGCACGTGCCTGTAATCCCAGCTACTCAGGAGGCTGAGGCAGGAGAATTGCCTGAACCCAGGAGGCGGAGGTTGCGGTGAGCCGAGATCGTGCCTTTGCACTCCAGCCTGGGTAACAAGAGCGAGACTCCGTCTCAAAAAAAAAAAAAAAAGGACCTTATTGAGGCTAAAAGCCAAGCCCAGAACATACTATCAAATTTCAGCAGCAGTCCTTATAACATTGGGTGAATTCCTCTCTTCTTGAGGCCCCCAAACTATCCCCAACACCTGGACCTACAAGAAAATGACCTTCCTTACTAACCTGTAAGGATGTGAAACCTGTAATCTCGGTATCAGGCTGGCTTTTCTCAAGAGTGCTTTGCAAGGATGGGCTCCATAAAAGTCAACCTTAGTTACTTAAAATTGCTGGTCATAACTGATCTTAGGTACGCTAGTCCTAAATATGATATTCCAGTAAAAGCCTTGATAATATAACCAAAGTTTCCAATTATGTCCTGTTCTAAGGTGAACAGATTCTTATTGGACTTTTGCTAACAACTATGTTGTCATGAAAATGAGAGTATTCAGTAAGAATTTCAGAATTCTGGAGAAATCAGTTGGGGAAAAAAGATAAAGGCTTCATTTCTATTTACAAAAGTGTAATCTACCAAATTGTTGTGAGTTACAGTTAGCTTAAGAGAAAGAGATTTCTTAAATCCAGAAACTGTAACATTAAAGAAACAGCAATGCTCAACAAAAGCTGTAAGATTATAATCAATTTTCATCAGTTCATTCAGTGCCATGTAATCAATTCCAGTCTTGCTGAATCTTGGGTTGGCAGTGTCATCAACACATTGGTTTTTCAGCTAGACTTCCGGAGAGCTTCACTGAGACAAGTGTATGGTCTTAAAGTTATTTAAGCAATATCATCAGAAGCCTATAACCAGAGTACCTGTCGCAGTGTTTTCTGTGAGTCTCAGAGGGAGTCCTGTGTTGGAGACAAACATTCTAACCTATAGCTGATTGAAGGAGCTTTCAGGAAAGCATCAGGGCTAAATAGTATCTAAATGACAAAGAGCATGAAATGGCTGTGACGAAAGATCTGATGAGAGTCCTTTATACCACAACTGACAAGGATATTCAATTTTGTCTGTGGCATACAACCTTTAAAATAATAATTGATATGACTCACAGCACTATACCAGCGCATAGTGTGTATAATGAGGACATTGACAAAGTTCCAGGATTTTACATAATTTCTGAAAACATAACATTTTACCTATATAAATGTAACCTAGGAAAGATTAGGTATCCCTTTTTGTTAGTATATTTTGTATAGTTTTTCTTACAATAAATACAACCTACTTTACTTGCAAAACTTGCCCTACTTTTCTTGCATACTTTGCATAGGGTTGTTTCTAGTTATTCTGTTATTTCTAATAATTTTATTTATATTGATTATATTTTTCATGCTTAGTAATCTTTATTTTCCACAGTAAACTAGGAAGTAGACAATTTTATATTGACATATATTAACATCCTATAGTAGATTAGACAATTTATGAGTATATGATCTCCCAATATCTAGAGGGATGTGTTTCCTCATAGTACAATTTCTCAGAGTGGTAGACAAAAATAATATTTATTAACAGGACAAAATATCTTTAGTCTCGCCATAAAACAGGGGCAAAAGTATATAAAGTTGAATTAGTTATGTTCAGTAATTTTTAGTATTGTATCTTATTTATAAATTATCTAGATGTTTAATGCAAATCTTTTTTTTTTTTTTTTTTTTTTGAGACGGAGTTTCGCTCTTGTTACCCAGGCTGGAGTGCAACGGCGCGATCTCGGCTCACCGCAACCTCCGCCTCCTGGGTTCAGGCAATTCTCCTGCCTCAGCTTCATGAGTAGCTGGGATTACAGGCACGCACCACCATGCCCAGCTAATTTTTTGTAGTTTTAGTAGAGACGGGGTTTCACCATGTTGACCAGGATGGTCTCGATCTCTTAACCTCGTGATCCACCCGCCTCGGCCTCCCAAAGTGCTGGGATTACAGGCTTGAGCCACCGTGCCCGGCTAATGCAAATCTTTTAGTTAGCTTAACTTTAAGGTTAAACATTACCAAAAGTATTTTGGAAACTATTATTAGGCAGATATACTGTAAAATATTATTATTGAAATAATAATATTTATTATTTTTTAAATAAGAATAACAACTTAATTAGAATGAAATCTATAAGCTTTAAGATTTTAAGTATCTGGTAAACATATTAGCATATTTGACTAGAACTCAAGCAGAATAGAAATGTATGTTTGTTTTATGTTCAATAGTGATATCTCTGAAGACATAGTTGTTTTTTACACCAAGAGCATTAAATCGATCTTATTTAACTGTGTTTTATATAAATTGTGTTAACTTGAAAATCATTTGTACCAGTTCCTACATTTCTAGGAGTTTGGAGAATATTTATTTAGAAATGCTTATTTTTTTTCCAAGCTAATTTAGAATACAGCATTTTTAGAGGATTTTATCAATGAATTTTGCATTGCTATCTGGAGTTAAGGAAATACACACACACACACACACACACACACACACACACACACAAAACATATGTTAATAGGCATAAAACACAAATAGAGATCTATAGCTTTCACCCTAAAATTTTAGTCATAAATCAGGCATACGTATTCTCATGGTTAATTTTAGACATCTACTTGATTGGATTAAGAGATACATAGGTGGTAAAGCACAATTTCAACATTTCTACTCATTTGATTACAAGTTCTCAGGCATCTGAAATAATTAATAAAATGACAATTTCTAGGATTTCTGTGGGAAAGGATGGAAGGTCTTTTGAACTTTGTAACACTGTCAGCTGAAGAATGACGAGGTTCATAACTTTGGAAAGGAGATATTTCTTTATTTTTATTTATTTATTTATTTATTTTGAGAAGGTGTTTCAGTCTTGTTGCCCAGGCTGGAGTACAGTGTTGTGATCTTGGCTCACTGCAACCCCCACCTCCTGAGTTCAAGCAATTCTCTTGCCTCAGCCTCCCAATTAGCTGGAATTACAGATGTCCACCACCATGCCTGGCTAATTTTTTGTATTTTTAGTAGAGACAGGGTTTCACCATGTTGGTCAGGCTGGTCTCAAACTCCTGAACTCAGGTGATCCACCCACCTTGGCTTCCCAAACTGCTGGGATTACAGGCATGAGCCACTGCACCCAGTGAGAGATTTATTTCCTATAAAGGGTTGCAGCCTGCAGGGTAGTTCTTGTAACCAGCTGGGAAGCATAGACTCCAGCCAGAAGCCAGAAGCAGACACTTCAAGGGAGAGGTAAAGAAAACAGTAATTTACGCTGAGTGGCATGGCCAAATACACATATTTAATAAGCTGTAGGAGGAGTAATGAATATTTATGAAAGGAGAAATGCAGGCAATCGCAGTTGAGTTCCTTACTTCTTCATGGGTCCCATGTTCAAATAATGGCAGTGTTAGCATAATCCCAGGGTGAAGTTTTCAGCCCTCTGACATTAAAAGGTGAAGCAGAGGACATGAAAACTTGCTCTGTGCATTATCTGCATACTGGCCAGAACCTCTCTGTCATGTGTGGTCTCATCAGGCAAGAAAGGAGAGGCAGCTTCAGGCAGTTGGTTGATATCAGTGGTGGAGTCTTTTGAAAGGGCTGGTTTCTCTTAAATCCTTTGGTGAGGTGTCTGTTCAGATTTGTGTGCATCTTAAATTGGGCTGTTTTACTTAGTTGTAAGATTTTTTTTGTACAGTGAATACAAATTCTTTCTCAGATCTGTATTTTGCAAATAGTTTCTTTCAATATGTGGCTTGTCTTTTCATTCTCTTAACAAGGTCTTTTCCAGAGTCTACACTTTTAATATTTTTAAAAATCCACTTAATTCTTCGTTCTGTGTGTATTGTATGTAACAAACAACTTTGTGTTGTTTGTTAAAATTTATTACCAAACCCAAGGGCACATAGCTTTTAATCTATGTTTTCTTCTAGAAATTGTATAGTTTTGCATTTTTAGTGTAAGGATGATTTTGAGTGATTATTTGTATAAGTTGTAAAGTTTCCATCTACATTCATTTCATTTCCTGTGGTTTCCAATGAACCGTTTCTTCCCTACTTTTGGGAAAGACACATGATAGTGGGCTGTGTTAGAGTCGGTAGATAGCTAGACATGAACATGATGGGAAGGCTCACCTGGAGGGAACATCAAAAATTGATATATTGCATCTTTAATGCTGTAGTGGATTGGCATTTGTCAGTTGTGGGTAGGAGGAAGAGGTACCTATGTAGAAAGAAACACCCTAGAACTCCTCTTAGGAAGGCCCAATCATCATTCACTCTACAGTTAAAATGTCAGAAAATTGCTAGCTACATGCTGATAAGAAGGACAAAGGGAACATTCTTTTTTTTTTTAATTGCATTTTAGGTTTTGGGGTACATGTGAAGAACATGCAAGGTGGTTGCATAGGTACACACATGGGAACATTCTTAAGAGAAACCTGGCACCATAAGTACAGACTAGGGCAGAGGAGGACATTCGAAAGAGATAGGCAGGCACAGAAGGTACAGACGTGACCACTGTAGGGCCTTCCTTGGAGGCAGGGAGAAGCCAGCCCCAACAGTGGATTTGGACTGATCTCCAGACATGTGCCTTAACCCACAGGAGGTCTCACAAGCCAAAGAGGGGCAAGTCGGGGACCTAAGGTAGGACCAGAAAAACCAGACAAAGAAAAGAGGCGGAGACCTGAGACAGAGGCAGGAATGTGAAGAAGTCCAAAATAAAATTCCCTGCACAGGGCTCTTGGTCTGTTTTCCTGCACGATCAGCCTGCTCCTCCCTTGGGCCTACCTATGTTTTCTACAATAAGCTCTTTACACTGTATTTATTTTCAATGAAGTTATCTGCCATCTTTGCACTGCCTCCTCGTGAAAATCTTTCTTCCAAGTTACACAAGAACTGAGGCATCAGCTCTTTCCATTAATAGCTCCATTTCAGTTACTATTTCCAGAACTGTGGGTGCTGAATAACTGGCTCTCTGACTTTATGTGGTGCAGGAGGCCAGTAAAGGGGCGCCAGCCATCACACTGGGAGCAAGAGGGCCCTGCAGTGTCCCAGATGCCAGCAGGGGGTGTGCTGCCACAACACTGAGCCAGAGGATTCTGCAGTGTCCCCAGCTGCCAGCAGGGAGTGTGCTGCCAATCCACTGTGAGCAACAGGACCCTACAGTGCCCCAGCAGCCAGCAGGGGGTGTGCCACCACTGTACTATGAGCAAGATGGCCTTGCAGTGTCCCAGCTGCCAGCAGTGGGCATGCCACCACTACACTGTGAGCCAGAGGGCCCTACAGTGCCCTGAGAAGCCAACAAGGGGCACACAAGCACCACATTGTGAGCAAGAGGACCCTGCAGTTCTCTGGTTTCCAGCACGGGGATGCTGCCATAAAACTACAAGCAAGAGGGCCTTGCAGTGCCCCCAGCGTCCAGCAGGGGGCATGCTTCCACTACACCTGGAGTAAGAGGGCCCAGCAGCACAGGCACCACACTGACCAAGAGGACACTGCATTGCCCTGGTTGCCAGCAGGGGGCATGTTGCCACTACACTGTGAGCAAGAGGGCCCTGCAGTGCCCAGCCACCAGGAGGGGGCACCCAAGCCCGACTTTTCAGATTCCTGAGGCTCTGCTGCCTATGTGCATCACGTCACAGCACCTCCCCGTGTCTCGTCACAGCGCTCTGCAGACCTGCCTTCTCCTCAGTATAGACCTGGGGGGCACTTTGAGGGTGGAGCTGCATCCTCCTCAGCACAGACCCTGGGGCAGGGGTCTTACTGTAAGAAGGCCTTGCAGTGGTCCTAGCCACCGGAAGAAGCGGGGGCACATCACCGGCAGCAAGAGGGCCCTGCACTGCCCGGCTGCCAGCAGGGGGCGCCTGAGCCTGTCTTTTCAGATGGCGTCACGGAGGTCTGCCGGGTTTCATTGTCCTCAGTGCAGACCTGGGGGCACCGCAAGAGCTGAGCTGTGTTCTCCGCAGCATAGACCTAGTGGGCACAGCCTCAGTTTGGGACAACTCTGGGCCACGTCCATGGTGAGTAAAATCCTTCCTGTTTGCAGCCCGACTGCTTAGTGTCAGAGACTAGTAAGCTGACCTCAGTTTGGAAACCTGGACACCAAAAGCCCCTCTGCAGCCTGGCACCGAGGTTCTCCCGAGCCAAGGCCAGGTGACTGCAGTGCGAGGTGCACACCACAGCCTCAGAACACACATAGAGCGTTCCTAAGGCACATATGACATCCGAAATGCGAATACAACACCCGCAGTGCTCATGTAGAAAACAGCTGTGATGCTACTGCAAGGCCTCAGTCCGCAAATGTTACTATAAAATCCGCACGGCTCATGCGGCCGGGCCGATACAGCAGTTTGAATCGTCAACGCTGACACATCAGTGCAAATGTAGAAACTAATGTATGGTTAGGGCTCAGGGTGAGGATAGGGCTAGGGGTTAGGGTTAGAGTTAGGGATTAGGATGTAGGGTTTAGAAGAATTTTAGGCAAAATAAGTTTAAACAGCTTATTTGAGCAAAGGAATGATTTGTGAATCACACCTGAAGCACCAGAATGGAAAACAGGGCTTGGGGCTTCGAGCTCTTAGTGGTGGCAGCTAAGTGAGGTTTCTCCTTGGCTCCAGCTAGGTGACCGCCTGTTGTGGGGATGGCTCCCTCAGCGTCCCTAGTCATACAGCCAACTGGCAGCTGGGCTTTTTGTCATTGACTAGTTGGTTTGTTATGTTTTTAAGTCAGTTAAATGCCTCTGAGTTCAGTTTCCGTTTGCTTAGGCAAGACCTCAGGCTAACGGCTTCCTCCTTTTTTCCTTTAACATGTCAAAACCATAATTCATTTTTGTTGTTATTTAGAAAGTCAGTTTAATTGGCAACCTATTTGTGATGGTGCATAAAATAACGTCTGTTAATCATTAGCACCTTAGATTAGATGAAATATGTTAACTCTATTAAGCTTTGTTATTAAACCGTAACAGGATTTGAGTTTCTTTTTGTTTCTCCTAGGCTTTAACCATTTAAGATACACTCAAGCATCTGCTAATGATGTGGATTCTTTCTGAGGAATTTGTCCTTAGTTATTTCATCTTTGTCTGAACACCATAGAGTGTCCTTTTAAATCCTAGATGGTGTAGCCCACTCCACACGTAAGTTATATGGTATAGCCTATTGCTCCCAGGCTACAAACCTGTATAGCACATCTCTGTACTGAATGTTCTAGTCAACTGTCACACCACGGTGACTGTGGATTGTGATGCCGAAATATCTGAGTCAGGTCTCAGTCAATTTAGAATGCTTATTTTGCCAAGGACATGCCCATGACAGCCTCAGGAGGTCCTGACAACATGGGCCCAAGGTGGTCAGGGTAGAACTTGTTTTTATGCATTTTAGAGAGACAGGAGACACCAATCAGTATGTGTAAGATGTACAGTCATTTGGTTCAGTGAGGTGGAACAACTGGAAGCATGAAGTGGGGGTGCTTCTAGGTCAGAAGTAGATAAAACAAAAGGTTGGGTTCTTTTGCATCCTTGATCAGCCTTCCACTGAATACAATTTAGTCTGGTTCAGTGAATTGCATTTTTACATATCAGTAGGGCAGAGGAATGGTGTGATCTTGGCCCACCACAACCTCTGCCTCCCAGATTCAGGTGATTGTCTTGCCTCAGCCTCTCAAGTAGCTGGGATTACAGGCATGCACCACCATGCCGGGTAATTTTTATATTTTTAGTAGAGATGTGTATCCACCATGCCCAGCCTACTATCAGTATATTTGCTGTGGCTGGGTATCTGTTCAGATATTTACCCAGTTTTAAAATCACGTATGTATTTTGTAAATATCTTCTCACATCTGTCTTGTCTTTTTGTTTTCTGAGTACAGCTTTTCACAGTAGAATACTTAGTTTTATAAAGTCTCTGTTATCAATATTTTCATGAATTGGTGTTTGATGTTGTGTGTTAAAACTCAACACCAAATCCAATGTCATCTAGATTTTCTTTTAGATTTTTTATAGTTTTGCATTTCAAATTACAGTCTCTGGACTGTTTTGAGTAGGCTTTTATTTTGTGTATATATTCATTTTATTCTACATGGCTTCCAGAGTCTTCCATCACCATTTTTGGGAAGGATATGGCTACAGTGGGCTTCATTTTCTTTTGAATTTCCAAAATTATTACATTGAATAAACTGAATATTGAATTTTATAGGTATTTCAGGACAGCCAGGCTTGGATGCACGTCCGCTGAGAAACTGAGCAAAAGTATCTGTGCTGAGCTCTGGCGCCACCAGAGGGCGCACGACCCCCCCCACCCCCCCCACCAACTTCCCCCCTGAGGTGCCAGAAGCAGCGAGGAGCTTCGACTTCCTCAGGGCAGCACGACGGTCGTGTCAACTAAGTCTTGTTCATTGGTGAGTAAAAAGCTTCCTTTCCACGGCCCTGAGTGCAGAGAAGAGAATCTTTACAGTACTCAGCAAAGGAAGAAATTCATCTAGAAAAATGAAATCCCCAAATCTCACTGTTACGACTACACCCTGATATCATCGTCAACGTCCCAGACACAGTGGCTGCTAAGATATGTTCTCACAGTGGCCTCTACTCTAATAATCACACCGTGCCCTCACATTACTATGATATCCATACGTGCCCTAACACCAATATAATATCCACACCATACTCTAACGCTAATCTGATACCCACACCGTTGCTTCTAATACTAATGTAATGCTATCCACATGGTTCCCTGATGTTAATGTAATATCTGCTCTGTTCTCCAACACCAATGTATTATGTAGGCACACCATGCCCTAACACTAATATCTACACTGTGCCGTAACACTAACGTAGTCACACCGTGGTCTCTAATGCTAATAAATATAATAATATCTACTAAGTGGAGTCTGTTGACATTGAGGCTTTTATAAGTGTTTACAGCTTTGGATGAAGCATAGCTGGTGAAGTGTGTGTTAAAATTCTTCTTTAGTTTTTAGATTGGATTGTCTTTGTTGTTGAGTTGTAAAAGTTTTTTTATACATTCTGGATAGCAGACACTTATGAAGTATCTACTTTGCAGATTTTTTCTTCCATTCTGTGGGTTACTGGAACATAATAAGGGTTTATGTGTGGTCTCTGCCCCGGTGTCCTGAGAGAGTGCTAAGCCTTTGTAATGTATGAAGTGATGTGTCTTTTCTATGCTAATGAGTTAACTGATGGCTGGCGGCACCTGGACAGCCTCAGTGGGGCTGGTTGCCAAAGAAACCAACCTTGTCTTTAGAGGATTTGAAATTTCGGCCTCCCTCCCATCTCTGTGAAAGTTAGAGGTGCTGATGGTTGAGCTGAATACCTAAAGGCACTGTTGAGAGCATGCTAACACAGTGGTCTGCAAGCTTTTTGGCACCAGGGACTGGTTTTGTGGAAGACAGTTTTTCTATGGCCTGGGGTGGGGTGCATGGATTTTGGATGATTCAAACACATTACGTTTATTGTACATTTATTATTATTACACTGTAATATGTAATGAAATAATGATTTCAGATTGTCTTCCTGCAACTGGACGGTCCCATCTGGGGGTGATGGGAGACCATGACAGATCGACAGACATGAGATTCTCATAAGGAGCATGCAGCCCAGATCCCCCGCATGCGCAGTTCACAATAGGGTTCATGCTTCTATGAGAATCTAATGCCACTGCTGATCTGTCAGGAGGCGGAGTTCAAGCGGTGACGCATGTGATGGGGAGTGGCTGTAAACACAGGTGACACAATGCTTGCCTTTCCTCCTCTCACCTCTTGCTGTATGGTCCAGTTCCTGAGAGGCTGCAGACTGGTACCAGTCTGTGAGCTGGGGGCTGGGGACTCCTGCTCTAACAGACCAGGTCCTTGTCCTCATGCAGAAAGTCCAAGATGATAAGCATGGCAACATTTTGGTCAGGTTAGAAAAAAGCATGATTGCAAGCCGGACATGGTGACTCATGCTTGTAATCCCAGCACTTTGGGAGGCCGAGGTGAGCTGATCATGAGGTCAGGAGTTCGAGAACAGCCTGGCCAACATGGTGAAACCCTGTCTCTACTAAAATACAAGTATTAGCCAGGTGTGATAGCATGCTCTGTAATCCCAGCTACTCAGGAGGCTGAGACAGGAGAATCACTTGAACCTGGGAGGCAGAGGTTGCAGTAAGCTAAGATCATGCCACTGTACTCTAGCCTGTGCTACATAGTGAGATTCCATCTCAGAAAAAAAAAAAAAAAAGAAAGAAAAAAAAGAGAATAGCATCAATGCAAGCATTATTGCACGATGCGATTCTCCAACTCAAGTTACCTGGGCTTGCTCCTCCACTCCATCCTTTAGTCACCCCATGGACCAAGACACCCTCCCCCTTTTTATACTGAAGAACGTGGGCAAACTGTGTACCTGAAAAACACTCACCTAGTGGTAAAAAGCCTAGCCTATGGCATTGGACTGCCCAGGTCCAAATCCCAGCCCCAGCACTGACTAGCTGGTTGATCCTGACAAGTAGATCATCTCTCTCAGCCTCTGTGTTTCCATCTGCAAAATGGGCATATCGGTCATCACAGCAGCTGATTGTGAGAATGGATTTAGTGGATCTGGGCTGAGCCATGAGAGCTTTGATTTTTAGAAAATCTTTCAGGAGATTCTAACTATGTGTTAAGGATCAAGAACCACTAATCTAATAACACTTGTCACAGTGAAATGTTTATTATTGATTATAATGGCTATGATAATTATTATAGTTATATAATTAAAAATAAATATGTAATATATATTCTAATAAGTATTTACTATTGTTTGAGATGGAGACTCACTCTGCCTTCCAGGCTGGAGTGCAGTGAGTGGTGTAATCTTGGCTCACTGCAACCTCCCGGGTTCAAGCAATTCTGCCTTTGCTGCTCGAGTAGCTATGATTGCAGGCACCCGCCATCACAACTGGCTACTTTTCATAATTTTTGGTGGAGGTGGGGTTTTGCCATGTTGGCCAGGCTGGTCTGAAACTCCTGACCTCGAGTGATCCACCCACCTCGGCTTCCCAAAGTGCTGAAATTACAGGTGTGAGACACCATGCCTGGCCACAGTGAAATTAATAACACCCCCTTCACTCTGGGAAGACTGGGATTCGATGATAATTTATATCAGAAGTTCATTCGCTTTTTTATAAATGACCAGATTGTGCATATTTTAGGCTAGTGGGCCAGACAGTTTCTGTCACAACTCAAAACATGAAATATAGAAATGAATGGATTTGGCTGTGTTCCAATAAAACTTTATTGATAAGAGTAGGCAGTAGGCAGGATTTGGTCTCTGGGCTATGGCTTGCCTTCCCCTGGATGATTAGCCGTGGGACATGGAAAGAATGAGACCCCTGCAGGGTCACATACAAGCCAGCAAGTAGCAGGACAGTTTATTCAGTGAGAGAGATTTCCTGCTGTAGCTTCTGCCTCCAGCCTCTCCGATGCAGAGGCTGGCCAGGTCAGGGGTCTCCTGGAACTGGCCTCTTTTGCCCTGCAGCTGCCAGAAGTGATTGCATCAAGACACACGGTGTCACCTTCACCTGGTTCTAGGAAAGCCCTCCCTGTCTCCACAGGTACAGAATGACACCCATGGCAACCAGCCTCATGTTTTTAGGGAGAAGCTGCATGGGGCTCTCACTGCCTTCCACCTGAGGGTGGGTGCAGGTTTCTAGCCTGGGATAGGAGGGTGGGTTAAGTTGGGCTGGGGCTCTGCCAGGAAGGTTCCCAAGATGCTCCTGTACCTCCTGCAGATGGGGATCAGGGCACCTGAATGTTCCCCATCAGAGGGAGACACCCCTCTGCTCCCAGGCTGGCCAAGACATTGCCAAGGTGAGGCTGGCTGAGGAGCTCCACGGTTCAGCCTCATCAGCTTTGCTCACTTCTGTGCCTCATATATCAGTCCCAGATCATTATCATCTACAGCCCCCAAATCTATGGCTTGGTCTTTGTGGCCAAAAATCTCAGCCATCCCTGAAACACCATAAGAGGGGAGAGAATATATCCTGGGCAGTATTTGTTTTGGTTGTCATTCACTCTCTTCATTGATGGAGCACTAGCTATGGGCTATGCTCTCTTCTAGGTACTGGGGATTGGGTGAAAGAAACAGATAATGGCCCTGCTTTCTTGGGGTGACATGCTGATAGAGGTGAGGCCCAAACAGGAAGCCAGGGCAGGGGGACAGAGCATGATGGCATGCCTAGTGAGGGAAGGCTTGGCATTCAAGCTGAGATTATAAGGAAAGACAGTGAGCTGTGCAGGTGTCTGGGAGAAGAGTTTTTTTTTTTTGGAAACAGTCTTGCTCTGTCACCCAGGCTGGGGTGCAATGGCATGATCTTGGCTCACTGCAACTTCCACCTCCTGGGTTCAAGCGATTCTTCTGCCTCAGCCTCCCAAGTAGCTGGGATTACAGACGTGCACCACCCACACCCAGCTCGTTTTTGTGTTTTTAGTAGAGACAGGATTTCACTATGTTTGCTGGGCTGGTCTCCAAGTCCCAACCTCAAATGATCCACCTGCCTCATCTCCCAAAGTGCTGGGATTACAGGCATAAGCCACCATGGCTAGCGTGGGAGAAGAGCCTTCTAGGCAGTGGGAATGGCATATGCAAAGGTCCTGGGTCAAGAGTATGCCTGCACTTGGGTTTTCCGACCTCAGCATGGTTGATATTTTGGGCTGAAACTTCATTGTTGGGTTCTGTCCTGTGCATTGTGGGATGTTTAGGGGACCACCAGTCTCTACCCACTAGATGCCAGCAGCACCCCCTACCAGTTGTGACATCCAAAGATATCTTTAGATCTTGTCAAATTTCTCTTGGGGGATGCAGTCATCCCCAGTTGAGAACCACTGACCTATTGTGTTAAGAAACAGCAAGGAGGTCAGCGTGGCCAAGAAAGAGCAGCTGAGGCACAGAGTGGAAGGAGCCAGGACGTCGTTCATGATCATCAGGACTTTAGCTTTGACCCTGAGTGAAATAGGAGTGCTGACGTGTTTAGCTGGGAAGTGTTAAGAGCTGACTTGGGTTTTTTGTTTGTTTATTTGTTTTTTGAGATGGAGTCTCACTCTATTGCCAGGCTGGAGTGAAGTGGTGTGATCTCAGCTCACTGCAACCTCCACCTCTCGGTTTAAGCAATTCTCCTGCTTCAGCCTCCCAAGTAGCTGGGACTACAGGCACCTGCCACCACACCCAGCTAATTTTTGTATTTTAAGTAGAGATGAAGTTCCTCCATATTGGTCAGGCTGGTCTTGGACTACCAACCTCAGGTGATTCGCCACCACAGCCTCCCAAAGAACTGGGATTACAGGCATGAGCCACTGCCGACTTGGGTTTTAACAAATCCCTCTGGTCTCGGGGTGGAGGATAGGCTGTGGGACATGGACAGGAGTGGGGCGGGACCAACAGCAGGGGCAGGGAGGGGAGGAAAGAGCCTATTTATTGCAAGAGCCAAGGCAGGAGGCCAGGCTGCTGAAACCCTCAGGCTACTGCCAACTCTGCGTGCACATGGGTGGATGTGCATGCATGTGTGTGCATGGTGTGAGTGTGTGTACACATGTATGCGTGTGAGCATGGATTGCTTGGGTATGCACATGTGCTTGTGTGCGTGGATGTGTGCCCACATTTTGTGTGTTGCTGTGCTTGCTAGCATGCTTGTATGAGTGTGCAAATGTGCATGCATGTGTGCACGTTTTGTGTGTGTGTATGCGTGAGCACATGCACAGATGTGCACAGGATGGTTGCTCAAATAGCCAGACAAGGACCGGGAAAAGTACAGCCCCACAGGTGCTCTTAGACTCCTAGAGCAGACAAGCTCAGTTCCATCTGGGGCTCACCCTTCCTCAAAGGTCAGGGCTGGGCCCTAACCAAGGTTATGTCTCCTTTCTTGCATTGAAAGAATAAACCTCACAATGCCCCAGGGCTGTTTCCTGTCTGTAGTCAGTCCAGTGGGGACAGGGAAGTCCTCCCTGCTGTCCGTCCTCTTTGGGGAACTGTCAAAGGTGGAGGGGTTCATGAACATTAAAGTGAGGCCACCCCCTGCCTGTCCGCTAGGATGTCCCCCTCATCCTGAAAGTCCCCCTTCCTCGCTGCCTTTCCACCCCTCCCCATCCCAGCCAAGCTCACTTTCATTCATTCTCTCCGCCACCCACCCACCGAGAGCCCAGCTCCCACTGCTCCTAAAACCCGTCATACCTCTGTCCCCATCATCCTTCTGTGACCAAAGTAAGTTGTGTTTTAGCGTTTGGTGGCCTACATGCTCCAGGAGGCCTGGGTGCAGAACACCTCTGTGGTGGAGAAAGTGCGCCTCAGGCAGTAGCTGGACCCAGCCTGGCTGGAGAGAGTCCTAGAGGCCTGTGCCCTGCGGGCAGATGTGGACAGCTTCCCTGGGGGAGCCCACACTTCAATTAGGGAGCAGGTGAGAGTGTCAAGGTCTTTTGGGTCAGGGAGGCATTGCAGTTGGGGGTCATTTGGGTCCCTGACTCATCATGGGCAGTATGATGGAGAAATGCAGGGAGTGGTCAGGGAAGTGGAGGAGAAGAAGGGCTCAGTTCAGGGTCAAGCCCATACTAGGTGCTCAATACATAATCATTAATCAATAAATAGAAATGGACACAAAGAGAGAAGCAAGGAGTTGTGGTACGGATTGTCTGTGAGGGTCTCTCTGACAACTGAGAGTGAGATGACTAGACTCCTGTCTTACACTGCCCTGCCTTGCTGGGTGATGTAGATCTAATTGCTTCCCCTCTCAGGGTCTCACCAAAGGGTCTGGACAGAGATGTCCAAGACACAGGATATATGCATCTGGAGCTATGGATGGGGCAGGAGCTCACAAACTGTGACCCCCAGGCCAAATCCAGCCCTTGATTTTGTGTGTGTGTGTGTGTGTGTGTGTGTGTGTGTGTTGCACAGGCTCTGTTGCACAGGCTGGAGTGCAGTGGTGCAATCTTGGCTCACTGCAGCCTCCCCCTCCCACATTCAAGAAATTCTCCCGCCTCAGCCTCCTGAGTAGCTGGGATTATAGGTGCATGCCACCACACCTGGCTAATTTTTATATTTTTAGTAGAGACAGTGTTTCACCATGTTGGCCAGGCTCATCTCGACCTCCTGACCTCAGATCATCTCCCCATTTTCCTCAGAGTCAAAGCCCAAGTTGTGGTGATCCCTGGCAAGGTCCCTCTCACTTTGCTGTGGTATCCATCATCCCCATCTTCCTTCATCATCTCCTGGCTTCACTCCAGCCTCCAGAGTCTCTGTGATGTTCCCTGATCCCCCAAAGCACACTCTGTCCCCAGGGCCTTTGCCACTGCTGTTCCCAGTGTTGGAAATCTCTCCCCAGGAATCCCCAGGACTCATCCCTCACTTCTATCACATTCACCAAGAAGCCTTCCCAGATTACCTTATCCACCACCACCACCACAACCCTGCTCATGCTAGTGCACCTTACACCCACACCTGCTTTTCCTTTCCTTTCTTCTTTCCTTCTTCCTTTTCTTTCCTTTCCTTTTTTTTCTTGAGACAGAATTTTGCTGTGTTTCCCAGGCTGGAGTGCAGTTGCACAATCTTGGCTCACTGCAACCTCCGCCTCCCAAGTTCAAGCAATCCTCCCACCTCAGCCTTCTGAGTAGCTAGGATTACAGGCAGGTGCCACCATTTTTGTACTTTTAGTAAAAATGGGGTTTCAACATGTTGGCCAGGCTGATCTCTAACTCCTAACCTCAAGCGATCCACTCTCCTTGGCCTCCCAAGGTCCTGAGATTACAGGGTGAGCCACTGCACCTGGCTGCACCTGCTTTAGTATTTATTCTTCATAGCGCTTTCCACCTGATGTGCTGTCTGTGTTACTGGTTTGTTTATGGATTGCCTGTCTCTCTTCCCCTCATTAGAATGACAGATCCATTCAGATAGCAGAAACTTTGTTTTGTTCACTGCTGTTTCCCCAAAGACTAGAACCCTGATGGGGATATGATAACCAGGGAGTAGTTATTAGTAGAATGAATTAATGTAGGAATGAATGAATGTGTCATCTGAATCTAGATTACAGAGAGAAAAAAAGTGTGAATGAATGGCCGGGCGCAGTGGCTCATGCCTGTAGTCCCAACACTTGGGGAGGCCAAGGCTGGCAGATTGCTTGAAGTCACGAGTTCGAGACCAGCCTGGCCAACATGGTGAAACTCCACCTCTACTAAAAATACAAAAATTATCCAGACATGGTGGCGCACCTGTAATCCCAGCTACACAGGAGGCTGAGGCAGGAGAATTGATTGTACCCAGGAGGTAGAGGTTGGAGTGAGTTGAGATCACGCCACTGCACTCCAGCATGAATAGAAGAGTGAGACTCTGTCTCAAAAATTAAAATAATAAAAAGGAATGCATGAAAGACAAGAAGGCCTAGGTAGAAGGAATAAGTGATAGTAACCAATAGTACACAAGGGAAATCATAGTGAATGAGAATTTATTTGTAAATTTCAAGTTAGCTAAAAGACAAGGATTGTCGTGTACTCAATACAAAAGATAAATATTTGAGGTAATGACTATCTCAGTTACCCTGATATGATCATTACATACTGTCTACATCAGGGGTCTCCACACCCCCGGCCACAAATCAGTACCAGTCTGAGGCCTGTTAGGAAATGGACAGGCAGCACAGCAGTGAGCAGCGGGCAGGCGTGTGAGGCTTCATCTGTGTTTACAGCCACTCCTTATTGTTCGCATCACCACTTAAGCTCCACCTCTAGATCAGTGGCAGTGTTAGATTCTCATAGGAGTACAAACCCTACTGTAAACAGCACATGTGACGGATCTTGGCTGCATGCTGCTGCTGCTGCTGCTGCTGCTGCTGCTGCTGCTGCTTCTTCTTCTTCTTCTTCTTTTCTTCTTCTTCTTCTTTCTTTCTTTCTTTCTTTCTTTCTTCTTCTTCTTCTTCTTATTCCTCTTCTTTTCTTTCTTCTTTCTTCTTTCTTCTTTTTCCTCCTCCTCCTCCTGCTGCTGCTGCTGCTGCTTTTTCTTCCTCCTTTTCCTCCTCCTCTTCTTCTTTTTTTTTTTTTTTTTGAGACGGAGTTTCACTCTCGTTACCCAGGCTGGAGTGCAATGGCACGATCTCTGCTCACCGCAACCTCTGCCTCCTGGGTTCAGGCAATTCTCCTGCCTCAGCCTCCTGAGTAGCTGGGATTACAGGCATGCGCCACCATGCCCAGCTAATGTTTTGTATTTTTAGTAGAGACGGGGTTTCACCATGTTGACCAGGATGGTCTCGATCTCTTGACCTCGTGATCCACCTGCCTCAGCCTCCCAAAGTGCTGGGATTACAGGCTTGAGCCACCGCGCCCGGCCCTCCTCCTCCTCCTCCTCCCCCTCCCCCTTCCTTCCTTCCTTCCTTCCTTCCCTCCCTCCCTCCCTCCTCCTCCTCCTCCTTCTTTCTTCTTCTTCTTCTTCATTTCTTTATTTCTTTCTCTTTCTTCTTTCTTCTTCTTTCTTCCTTCTTTCTTCTTCTTCTTTCTTCTTCTTCCTCCTCCTCCTGCTGCTGCTGCTGCTTCTTTTTCTTCCTCCTTCTCTTCTTCTTCTTCTTTCTTCTTCTTCTTCTTTCTTCTTTCTTTCTTTCTTTATTTATTTCTTTCTCTTTCTTCTTTCTTCCTTCTTTCTTCTTCTTCTTTTTTCTTCCTCCTCCTCCTCCTCCTCCTCCTTCTGTTTTCTTCTTCTTTTCAGATGCAGTCTCACTCTGTTGCCAGGCTGGAGTACAGTGACGCATTCTTGGCTCACTGCAACCTCCACTTTTTGGTTTCAAGCCATTGTTTTGCCTCAGTCTTCTGAGTAGCTGGGATTACAGACACATGCCAGCACACGTGGTTAATTTTTGTATTTTTTTAGTAAAGACAGGGTTTCACCATGTTGGCCAGGCTGGTATCAAACTCCTGAACTTGTGATTCCCCCGCTTTGGCCTCCCAAAGTGCTGGGATTACAGGCATGAGCCACCATGCCCTGCAGCTGCATGTTTCTTACAAAAATCTAATGCCTGATGATCTGTCACAGTCTCCCATGGCCACCAGAGGGACCATCTAGTTTCATCGAAACTAGCTGAGGCTCTCACCAATTCTACATTATGGTGAGTTGTGTAAGTGTTTGATTATATTTTACAATGTAATAATAATAGAAGCAGGCCAGGCACAATGGCTCATGCCTATCATCCCAGCACTTTGGGAGGGTAAGGTAGGCAGATAACCTGAGGTCAGGAGTTTGAGACCAACCTGGCCAACATGGTGAAACACCATCTCTAGTAAAAATACAAAAAATCATCCAGGTGCGGTGGCAGGTACCTGTAATCCCAGCTACTTGGGAGGCTGAGGCAGGAGAATTGCTTGAACCCAGCAGGCAGAGGTTGCAGAGAGCATAGATCATGCCATTCCACTCCAGCCTGGGTGACAATAGCAAAACTCCATCTCAGTTAATAATAATAATAATGGAAGTAAAGTGCACAATAAATGTAAAGTGCTTGAATCATCCTGAAAGCATCCTCCTGCCTCCCAGTCCATGGAAAATTGTCTTCTACAAAGCTGATCCCGGGTGCCAAAGAGGTTGGGGACCACTGCTCTATAGGTCTCAAAATATCACCTGTGCCCCTCAAATAGTTACAACTATTACATATCAATAAAAACTAAAATAAATCAATTAAAATTTAAAATAAAAAAAAGTAGCATTTGCCGGGCGCGGTGGCTCAAGCCTGTAATCCCAGCACTTTGGGAGGCTGAGGCGGGTGGATCACGAGGTCAAGAGATCGAGACCATCCTGGTCAACATGGTGAAACCCCGTCTCTACTAAAAATACAAAACATTAGCTGGGCATGGTGGTGCGTGCCTGTAATCCCAGCTACTCAGGAGGCTGAGGCAGGAGAATTGCCTGAACCCAGGAGGCGGAGGTTGCGGTGAGCCAAGATCGCGCCATTGCACTCCAGCCTGGGTAACATGAGTGAAACTCCGTCTCAAAAAAAAAAAAAAAAAAAAAAAAAGTAGCACTGAAAACTTACCCCTGGATCATGGAATAGGGAAAATGAATGGCGTCCTCATTAAAGGTGGTCTCAGTGGAGAAAGGGAACAGAAGTTGGACTCAAATGGATACAGAGAGCGAGTAGGAGACAGAGTAGCTTGGGAAGCATAGGTAAGTCCTCCAGGAAGCGTGCTTTGAAGGGGAGAAGTGAGGCCAGTAAGGATGCAGGGTATGCTGGCCTGGGAGTGAGTGCCTTTGAAGCTGAGCGTGTGCCCAGGGGACAGACATGGGGGGTGACACCTCACCCTGTGGGGCAGATGTGCCCCAACCTGCTCCTGCCTGGTCTCCCCAGTTTCACCCTGTAGATGCAGACTCAGGACACTGGCCCTTTTGTGGCCACGGGACATGAATCTCTCAGGGACCAGAAGCAGCAGCTGAGCCTCGCCCGGGCTGTGTACCTGCTGGATGACCCCGTGGTGGCTTTGGAGGCCCACGTCAGACAGCGCATCTTCAATGAGGCCGTCGGGCCTGGTGGGCTACTCCAGGGAACAGTAAGTTTGGGAACATGTGTCAGAGGGCACAGGGCAAAGTCAGAGGATGCCCTTAGCATCCAGTCCTAACCCAGGTTTCTCTCACCACCCCCTTCCACTAGAGTCCAATTTTCCTCTTTTTATTGGTCAGCTTTCGCTGTGATGATGCTACATAAAAAACCCCTCAGATTCCATCAGCTTCCAACAGCAGCTGTTTCTTGCTTATGTGTCTGTGGTTTAACTACTGCAGCTCTGCCTTGGATGATTGGCCTGGGTCAGATGAACTCCTTGTCTTCTTGAGATAGGATGAAGAATTCCCCTCTGTTTCTCTGTTTGGAAATGCTATTTTCAAGAAAGATGGCAGGAACACAAGAAGGGGAGCTCTCCCCACTCTGAGTCCAGGGACAATACTCCCACCCCTACCCCTGCTCCAGGAGGCTGGCCAAGCACATGTGTATAACTTTTCTTTTGTTACTTTCTTTCCCCTTCCCTTCATTCCTCTTTCCCTTCCCTTCCCTTCCCTCCCTCTTTTTCTCTCTCTCCCTCTCTCCTCCCTCCCTCCCTTCTTTCCTTTCTTCCTTTTGATGGAGCCTTACACCATCACCTAGGATGGAATGCAATGGTGCAATTTCAGCTCACTGTAACCTCTGCCTCCCAGTTTCAGGTGGTTCTTATGCCTCAGTTTCCCAAGTAGCTGTGACTACAGGTGTGTGCCACCATACAAAGCTAATTTTAGTATTTTTAGTAGAGACAGGGTTTAGCCATGTTGAGCTGGCTGGTCTTGAACTCCTGGCCACAAGTGATCCACCTGCCTTGGCCTCCCAAAGTGCTGAGATTACAGGCATGAGCCATAGAACGTGGCCACATGTGTGTTAACTTCTAACCCTTCCCTGCCCAGACACAGATTTTCTTGACCCACACACTCCACATCCTACCTCAGGCTGATTGGATCATGGTGCTGGAAGATGGGGCCATTGTAGAGATGGGTTCCATCCAGGAGCTCCTGCACAAGAAGGGGGCCTCATGAGTCTTCTGGATCAAGTCAGACAGCTAGGAGATAGAGGAGAAGGAGGTACTGGGTGGGCTTTGCTGATTCTCCATATCTGGCTCTTGCCACCCTTGGGGAAAAAGGCTCAAAGGGTCCTACTGGCAAGAGTAGATTGCTCTGGTCACACCTCCCCTGCAGGCTTATGCCCAGAAGCAGATGGCTCTTCAATAGGTCACCTCTCTCCAAGAAGAGCCAATAACACCATCTACGAGCCAGGGGCTGTGCTAAGTGCTTCTGTAAAAAATACGCTATTTCATTTGATTCTCACAGTACCCTCAGAGGCATGTGAAGTTACTGCTGTCATTTTACAGATGAGCAAACAGAATTAAATCACTTGCCTAAGGTCACCGCATTAGAACTTGAGTGTGTCCAACTCCAGAGTCTATGCCTGCAGTTGCTATGGAGACAGTACAAGAAGGTTTTGGTGCCTAGAAAGCTACAACATGCCAGCTAGAGTTTCTAATAATCCAAAGAACACAAAGTGCGCTGGATACATGGCAAGCTTCTGGAAGTAAAGTTGCCAAGCCAAGCTCACCCACAATGACTGAAAAGTAGTGACTCATAGCACATCACATATATTAGCTCACTGAATCAACTTAATGCCCCTGTGAGGCTGGTACTAGAATCATTTCCATTTCACAGATGAGGAAACTGAGGCCCAAAAGTTAAGGAACTAGTCCCAGGTTATATGGCTTATAAGTGGCAGCACTGGGATTTGCACCCAAGCAACTTGATTCAAGAGAATGTGTTTTTTAATCACTAGGCTTGAAGTTTGAAGCTAGAACTTGCCTGTTTGTATTGGTCAGCTTTTGCTGCAATGATGCCGTGTAACAAATAGCCCCCCAACTCTCAGCAGCTTATACTAGCAGTTATTTCTTGCTTACAGGTCTGTGGTTAAACTTCTACAGCTCTGCTTTCAGTTATTGGCCACATCTGGGGGATAGTGGTGGGAAGGTGTCCTTCCTGGGAGAGATAGTACCTGAGGGTTGGTGGGAGTTAGCCAGAAAAGAGCATTCCAGACACAAGGAACTGCTTGAGCAAGGCTGCTGGGAGAAACAGAGATAACTTTATACAGTGTTCACTGCTATTTTTCCAACCTCAAGTTCACAGCAGGTGCTCAATTATATTCACTGACTGAAAAAATGAATAAGTGAGTGAATGCCTGAATGATGTTCCTGGAAGAACTCAGAGTGGGGTGTTGAGGTTGCTGGAGAGGTGGCAGGAGCCAGGACAGGGAAAATGGATGGTCAGAGCAGTTAAGGCCACATGGTCAGTGGGTGTCAAAGTGAGTATCTGGGCCATGCTGTGTGAGAGGGCTCTCTTGACCTTTTATCAGATTGTGAAAACAATCTGATAAAAAGAGATGACAAGGTAAAAATTTAAAGTGATATACAGAAAGAAATCAGCATGAGGCAGTTTAGTTAGGCAGGCCTAAGCCTTAGATTTTTGGATATGGACTGATTCAAAAGAAATATGCAACTACCCTTTGGCCCCAAATTCCTCAAACATATTGTTGAGAGTAATTGATTTTCACTCATTTCCCTTTAATATGGCTCCTAGTTCTTGTACTTTACTATAAATATCATTCCTGAGCCCATCAGTGACTTCTTTCTTGCCAAATTTAGAGGACTTTTTTTTCCAGTCTGCCTATGCCCAATCTTTCCATTATATTTTAAATGGGTTATCTTATATTTCTCTCATTTTACTTTTAGTGTTATAAATATTCCAAAGGTAATATGTGTTATTTGTAGTGAAATAGAACATACAGATTTGATTATTGGTGATAATTGAGGCTAACATGTTAGTAGAATTTTTATTGGCTTTTAAGTACATTTTTATATGTTGTATATATACTCTGAATAAAGCCAATTGAGAACAGAGACAGGAATCATTATTACAGTAAATTCAGATGTCAGTGGCTTTTGCTCCACGTGCTTGCAGAGGACATTAGCCACTTCTGCAATGTTCCTCAAATATTTCTGGGGATCCCTGGAGGTGTATCTTGTTTACTTATAAACAAGTCTTATCTTAAAAGTACTGTTACTGCTCTGTCAAATACCTACCTCCACCAGACATCATAGTCACTGCTGAACACCAGCACTAGCTATCTAGAGCCCCTTAATTGTAAAGGCAGGGTTGATCTCTCAAAGTAAAAAGGTAGGGAAAGATATACCAGCAAAATCAAAAGAATGTCATGTTAGTTATATTTATATTAGGTAACATTGACAACCAAAAAGCATTACTGAAGATAAAGAGATTATTACATAATAATTAAAAAGTTGATTTCACCAGTATTTAAAACTTGTTTCCTTCTATCACATTTCCATTCTAGGATGTATATTTTCTTCACATTTTAATATATCTGAAGTCAGATGGCATCTTATAGTCAGGTAAGCAGCAAAAGTAATATGATCATCATTGCTTGAACATTTACATGAAAACTTGTAGAATGGGTGTTGGAGGCATGGAAGAAAATTCTGGAGAAAATAGTGGTGCACTCTTAAAGACTGAAGAACAGTTGATGATACAGGAAACAGTACTGTATGAAGAAGGGTGGACATGGATGATTCTTAGTCAAAAAATGACTCAAGTAAGTCAAACTGATTTCAAGAAAGGTTGAGGAATAATTTAGCCAATTCACTTTTCCCTAGTTTGATTGAGGAATAATTTACATACAATAAAATTTACCCATTTTAAGTGTGACATTTAGTAAGCTTTGGAATTTACATACAATCATGTATCCATGACCACGATCAAGATCTAGAACATTGTCAGAAGTTCCTCATGGCCCTTTGCAGTGAATGCTTTCCTCCAATTCCCAATTCTAGGCAACCAGCTATTCTAGTTTCAGTCACTATGGTTTTACCTTTTCTAGAATTTAGTATTAGTGAAATAATACAGTACATAGTATTTTGTGTTTGACACAATCTTTCATTTGTTTGGGTAATTACCTAGATTGCTGTGTTGTAACTGTATGTCTAACATACAGTTACAAGATTAGCTTTTTAAAAATATGGATTTACAATTATCCCAGCAGTATTTGTAAAAAACTATTCTTTCTCCATTTCATCGTATTAAAAATTTTGGGTTTACATCTTGACTGTCTCTGATTTATGTGTCTGCATTTTTTTAATCAGCAGTACACCATCTTTATTACTGTAGTATTGAAATTGGGTATTGTGAATTCTTCAACATTGCTATTAATACTGTTTCTCAAAATTCTTTTCGCTAGTCTTAGTCTATTGTCTTTCCATCTAATTTTGGAATCAACTGATAAATTTCTACAAAACTTTTGCTCAGATATTGATTGGAGAGAACTGACATCTTAACAATATTGAGTCCACCAATCCATGAACACAGTATATCTTTCTGTTTATTTAGTTATCTGTGACATTTTCAGATAATGTTTTGCAGTTTTCAGCATACAGAGTTTGTACATGTTTTGATAGATTAAGCATTTCATATTTTGGTGCTATTGTAAATAGTGCTTCATGTTAAAATTTGATTTCCAATTGTTCATACTAATTATGAACATAGTAATTATGAACAATTGGAAATCAAAGTTTATAGTATATACAGCTATAATTAATTTTATAGAATAGAATTTTATAGTATAGTATATAGAACTATAATTAATTTTTGTATATTGACCTTGCATCCTAAAACTTTGCTAAACTCATCAACTAGTTTCATTAATTTTGTGAAGAGTCTTCGGTATTTTCTAAGTACAAATCATGTCATCTATGAAGAGAATGTTTTATTTCTTCATTTCCAAGATTATTTATTGAATGATTGACCTCATTATACAAGGTGGAACCTTCAGTTCTTCAGTATAATTATCAATAGTGGTGACAGTGGAAATGCCTGTCTTGTTTCTGGCATTAAGAGGAAAGCATTTGATTTTTTAATCATTAAATATAATGTTCAATGTAGGGTTTTTTGAGATGCCTTTATTAGGTTGAAGAAGTTCCCTTCTGTTCTAAGGTGGATGAGAATCCAATATTTTAGTCTTCCTTTTTGATAAACTCCACAAACGACGTTATTAGTAGCAGGATTTTTAGAGAAATTATTTATTTGGACCTACATGCATGTTTATCATCTTGTTTGCTCACCATTTTTCTGGTGTTTCAGAATAATTTACTAGAATTTTTTTTTCTTCCTGAAGCATGTCCTTTAGAAGTGCCTTTGGTAGGCCTATGTGTGTGCCAAATTTCTTAAGTTTTATTTATCTAAAGATATCTTTATTTCACCCCCATCTTGCCATACAGTATTGGTGATTGAGTGCACATTTCTAAACTGAAATTATTTTATTTGATCACATGTAAGATACAATAAAATCCCCTCATGATAAGATTACTGAGGATGATTTTTAACTTGGTAAAAAGAAGAGTGGGCTTATTGTGGTAATTAAAGAAATGAGTGACCTGAGTCTGTCTAGCTGATTGACTAGAAGTTCCAGTGGTCTGGCTCTATAATTAAAATATTTGCTTATCCTGGTTGTGATTTGGCATCACATGGTTGTGGTGGTGGCTTTCTGCTCCAAAATAAACATCAAAGGTTACCAGTTCTGGATCCTTTCTCACTGGCTAGGACTTCCGTAACAGTGTCAGTACTTGTAGTGATCTCATATTTAGCTGGGGCCCATTTAGTAGGTCTAATCAGAAGAGATTGGGCAAGAATAATACTGGAAATAAGAGTCATCCTCTGGCTCCCTGTTTCTTGAGATAGAGTACTTACTTTTCCTTCCAAATCTTACTATGTCCCCTACCCTATCCATTCAGAAGATAGAAGTTTATCCCACCCAGTTTGAGAATAGAACTAGACAGAAGGCTGCCAATCATCAGTGAGTAATTGGTCATTAATAACCAACCATACTAGATCCGAAGTTTCATTATAATGGGGTTTATTATCACCAAATTCTGCTAATTATTTCATGTCACATTGGCTTTCATTGTAGCTATTAAAACACCTACTTTAATTGCTTCTTTGTAGGTTATCTGTCTTTTTTTCCCTCTTGCCTGCTTTAAAGATCTCTTTTTTCTTTGGTGTTTTGCCATATATGACAGCTCTAGGAATATATTTAAAAATTTATCCTCTTTGTGATGCACTCTGCTTCTTGAACTTACACATTTGTATCTTTCCTAAATTCTGGAAAATTCTAAGAAATTAACTTTTTAAATATTGCTTCTCAAGTTTTCAAATCTATCCTTCTTGAAATCTGATTTTTGAGATGTCAGATCTTTTCAGTAGAACATCTGTACTGTTTAACCATTCCATGTTCATCCTGAATAATTTTCTCAGATATGTTATAGTTTACTAATTATCTGTTTCTAATCTGCCATTTGACCTACTCATTGAGTATTTTCATTTCAACGAACATGTGTTTAATATCTAAAAGCTTCATTTGATTATTTGTCACATTTGCCTGGTCATTCCTGATGGTCTCTTGTTGATGGCTCATTGTTGTGATTCTGTTCCTTCTGTTTCTTTCTAAATAGATTTTTTATATTTTGCAGCTGATAAAATTTTAATATCTGAATTACTTGGAGGTCTAAATATTTGTTATATCTTCTAATTTTACACTCATGTTGAGTAGCTTCCTTTATGTCTGGTGATTTTTGATGGTGAACTCACATTTTCTTAATCTTAACCTGGAAATCTGGTGGGGTCAACTAGGAAATTTTTCTTGAAGATCTGTGTTGGAATCTGGTAGAACTGTTGGGGTGCTACCAGTCCACTCTTAGCCTCTTTCAGTTTTTAGCTTAGCACAGAGGTCTCAAATTTAGCTCTTCCATATTGCTGTTGATGTAAGCCTTGTTTTCTGAATTCAATTCCCTGGGCATTTTCCCATCTTAACCTTTGTATTCTTTTTTATTTATTATTATTTTTTTTGAGACAGAGTCTCACTCTGTCATCCAGGCAGGAGTGCCGTGGCATGATCTTGGCTCCCTGCAACCTCCATCTCCTGGGTTCAAGCAATTCTCCTGCCTCAGCCTCCCAAGTAGCTGGGACTACAGGCACCCACTACCATGCCTGGCTAATTTTTGTATTTTTAGTAGGTGGGGTTTCACTGTATTTGCTAAGCTGTTCTTGAACTCCTGACTTTGTCATCTGCCTACCTCAGCCTACCAAAGTGCTGGGATTACAGGTGTGAGCCACTGTGCCCGGCCTCTCTTTATTCTTAATTGCTTACTATCACAGGGTTTCATTTATTTGTGAGGCAGTGATCTGGAGAGTGAGATGTCAGCAGGACACATGGAAATTTCTCATACTTCCTTCAAGTTCAGTAATGCATAGATAAGTTTTCATTGTGTTTTGTTTTGTTTTTTAGAATCTGGTTGTTGTACAGCGGAAGGGTGTTGCAGATCATCTAGCTCAGAATTTTGTTGAAGGAGAAAATTTCTTTTAACTTACTTTTTTTAAAAAAAGAGATGTAATTTTTTAGATGTTTTACATTTGCACAAAAACTGAGACTATTGTAGAGAGAGTTCCCGTATACCCTGCCCATAGTTTTTTCCTATTATTAAGATCTTACATTAATATGGTTAAATTGTTACAATTAGTAGGCCATTACTAATACATTATTATTAACAGAAGTCTGTAGTTTATTCAGATTTCCTTGTTTTTTACCTAATGTCTTTTCCTATTCTAGGGTTTGGTCCAGTATATCACTGATGTGGTTAGGCTTTGTGTTCCCACCCAAACCTCATCTTGAATTGTAATCCCCATAATCCCTATGTGTTGAGGGAGATACCTGGTGGGAGGCAATTGGATCATGGGAGTGGTGTCCTTCATGCTGTTCTCATGATAGTGAGTGAGCTCTCATGAGATCTGATAGTTCTATAAGTACCATTTCCTCTTTCACATGCTCACTCACTCTCCTGCTGAAATGTAAGACATGCCTGCTTCCCCTTCTGCAATGATTGTAAGTTTCCTGGGGACTCCCCAGCCATGCAAAACTTTGAGTCAATTAAACCTCTTACCCTTATAAATTACCCAGTCTTGGCTTTTTCTTTATAGCAGTGTGAGAACAGACCAATATAATCACTTTACAAAGTTGTCACGTCTCTTTAAGCTCCTCTTGGCTGTGACAGTTTCACAGCCTTGTTTTGGATAGTCTTGACAATTTTGAGGAGTGCTGGTTGGATATTTTGTAGGATATCCTCCTATTGGAAATTTTTATTGTAAAATACACATAAAATTTACCATGCCAACCATGTTTTAACACACAATTTTGTAGCCTTAAGTGTAACATATTCACAAGTTGTGCAATGATTTTATTATCACTATGCATTCTCAGAACTTTCGCATCACGTCAAACAGAAACTCTGTATTCATGAAAAAATAACTCCCTATTTTCCTCTCTCCCTAGTCCCTGGTAAACTCTGTTTTCTGTCTCTATAAATTAACCATTTGTAGGCACATTATACAAGTGGAATTATACAATATTTGTCCTTTTGTGTCTGGCTTATTTCACTTAGCAAAATGTTTTCATGTAGTAGCATGTCTTAGAATTTCATTCCTTTTTTTTTTGGTTAAGGCTGAATACTATTGTATTGTCCATTCTATATATACACAACTTTTGTTTGTTATCATTTTAGTTACAGGAGAATTTTATTTCTTCTTTTGGATTTTCCATTTTTAAATTTTCTTTATAGACATTCACATCATCTATACATAAAGGTTGTTTGTTTCTTCATTCCTTATCTGTATACTCTGTTTCCTTCTGTTGTCTTATTTCACCAGCTAGAACTTCAGGTGTAATGTTAAATAATAATGATGATAAAGGAAATGTTTGTGTTGTTCCCGATCTTAGGGAGAAAACATCTGGTTTCTCACCATTAAGCTGTAGACATTTTGTGGATGTTCTTTATTAAGTTGAGGGTACTTCCCACTAGTCCTAGTATTTTGAGAGTTGGTACATTCAAGGGTGTTGGATTTTGTCAAATGCTTTTGCTGCATGAATTTACATGGATCCTATAATTTTTCTTTTTTAACCTCTTAATGTGCTGGGTTCATTCATTGATTTTAGAATATTGAACCATCCTTGTATACTGAGAATAAATTACACTTCCTTGTGTTGCATAATTCTGTTTAGACATTGTTGGATTATATTGGCTAAAATTTTGTTAAGGGTTAAAAAAATCTGTATTCATAAGGGATTCCAGTCTGTAGTTTTCCTACAATGTCTTTAACTGCTCTTAATATTAGGGTAATGCTAGATTCATAGAATGAATTGGGAAGTGTTCCTTCTGCTTCTATTTTCCAAAAAAAGATTATGTAGAATTGGTATTTCTTCCTTAAATGTATATTAAAATTTACCAGAGAAACCATCTGGGACTGGCATTTTCTTTCTTGGAAGTTTATTGACTCAATGTCCTTGCCTACTCAGATTATCTATTTCTCCTTGCATGAGTTTTGGTAGTTTGTATCTTTCAAGTAATTGCTCCATTTCATCTACTTTATTAAATTTTGGGGCATAGAGTTCATAGTAGTCCTTGATTATCCTTTTAATTTTCCTGGGACAATTAATGATGACTTATATCCCATTTCTAACATTGGTACTATATTGCTTATATTTTTAAAATTTCTGTATATTATGATGTTTGACATCTTTAAAAAAAATCTTTTCTGGCTTGGGAGAAACTACACCCTCCTGAGGCAAGCCAATTTGTAGCTAAGCAAAAGGACTTACCCAGGGAGCGTGGCTATAATGTGTACTATTCATTGGCTTTCAGTGTATTCACAGAATTTTACACCATCAACAAAATCAATTTTAAATTTTTTTCACTAGCACCCCCAAACCCTGAAACTCCTTAGCCAATCCTCCATCATTTACCAAGCCTAGACAACTACTAATCTACTTCTGTCTCTTTAGATTTGCCTTTTCTGGGCATTTTCCCATAATATGCAGTTATGCTGAAATAGAATCCTATAGTATGTGATCTTTTATGAATGATATTAGATAATAGTTGGTCTTTTGTGAATGGCTTCTTTCATTTAGCATAATAAATTCAAGGTTCATCCATATTGCTGTATATATATGCTTCATTCTTTTTTGTTTCTGAATGATATTCCGTTGTATGAACATACCAGTTTTTATTCAACCACTAATCAGTTTATGACCATTATGGGTTTGTTTTGTATTTTGGCTATTATGAATAATCCTGCTATAAATATTTGTATGTTTACTTTTCATGTGCATTATGTTTTCATTTTGCTTGCATGTATACTTAGTGGTGGTTGCTGGATTATGTTGTAACTCTGTGTATAAACTGTTGAAGAATGGCTAGACCATTTTTCACAGGGGCTGCACAATTTTCACATTCCTGCTAAGAGTTTATGAGCGTACAAGTTTTTCTACATCCTTCTCTACACTTGTTATTGTCCATCTTTTTATTTATTTATGTATTTATTTCAGATGGAATCTCCCTCTGTTGCCCAGGCTGGAGTGCAGTGGTGTGATTGCTGCCCACTGCAACACCTACCTTGTGGGTTCAAGTGATTCTCCTGCCTCAGGCTCCTGAGTAGCTGGAATTACAGGCATGTGCCACCGTGCCCGGCTAATTTTTTGTATTTTTAGTAGAGACTGGGTTTTGCCATGATGGTCAGCCTGGTCTCAAACCCCTGACCTCAGGTGATCCACTTGCCTTTGCCTCCCAAAGTGTTGGATTACAGGTGTGCCACTGCACCTGGCTGTCCATCCTTTTGGATGGCCATTTTAGTGGGTGTCAAGTGGGATTTAATTTTGGTTTTAATTTTCATTTCCTTGAAGACTAACAAGATTGAGTATCTTTTCATTTTCTTTTTGGCTATTTCTATATGTTCTTTGGAGAAATCCCTATTTAAGATTCTTTGCCCATTTTTCACATGGGTTGTCTATTTTATTTATTTATTTTTTTGAGACAAGGTCTCACTCTGTCACCCAGGCTTGTGTGCAGTGGCGTGACCATGGCTTTCTATGTAGCCTTGATCTCCCAGGCTCAAGCTATCCTCCCATCTCAGTCTCCTGAGTAGTTGGGACTACAGGCATGTACCACTAGACCCAGCTAATTTTTATTTATCTATTTCTCTCTCTCTCTCTCTCTTTTTTTTTTTTTTTTTTTTTTTTTTTGTAGAGATGGGGTCTCGCTCTGTTACCTTGACTGGTCTGGAACTTCTGGGCTCAAGTGATCCTTCTGCCTTAGCCTCCAAAGTGGTGAGATTATAGGCATCAGCCACTGCACCCACCTGTTTTTGAATTTTAATAGTTCTTTATATAGTCTAGACACAAGTTATTTATCAGATATATAATTTGCAAGAATTTCCCCTTTTCCTGTAATTTGTCTTTTTACTTTATGGTATTTTATGAAACAAAAGGTTTTTAGTTTTGATAATGTCTAGTTTATCTATTTTTCTTTTCTTTTTTTTCTCAGTAATGCTTTTGGTTGTCATAGCTAAGAATCCATCAAAAATTCTTAGAATTGTAACTCAAGGTCATAAAGATTTAAACCAACAGTTTCTTTGAAGAGCTTTAGAGTTTTAGCTCCTAAGTTTAGGTATTTGATCCATTTTAATTTTTGTATATGATGTGAGGTAAGGATCTAGCTGCATTCTTTTGCACTAGGATATCCAGTTGTCTCCACATCTGCTGAAGATGATTCTTTTCCCATTGAATGGTCTTGCACCCTTGCTAACGATCAGTTGACCATACACACATGAAGGTTTATTTCTGGATGTCCATTTTATTCCAAAACAATTGGAATTATTAACTGCTTTTGTGTTTCAGGCATGATCCTAAGCACGAATTCATTTGTTTCTCACAATAACTGTGAAGTGGGCATTATTCTCATTCCCATTTGACAGATGAAGTGGCCAAGATACCGAGTGTTTTGCCCAAGGCCACATAAGTAACTACTAAGTGGCAGTGCCAGTGTAAGAATTTAGGTTGACTAACTTGAGAGCCTGAGATCTTAGCCATGCATGCTGTAAACAAAAGTTAGAAATCAGAACTTCAGAATTCCACTGAAGTGTTCACTTTAAGCAAATGGAGTGAAGGGCAGATTAGCGACTGTTTGTAAAGCAAAACAGGGAGGGTCTTCCTCACCAGCTTGCTTTCTGTGGAGTAGCGGCAATGAACCTGCCTTTTTTGGCTGAAACTCCTACAATCCACCCCCCTTCCCAAGCTGATAATTTGCACTGGCTGTAAGTCGAATTTGCACTTAATTGCTGGGGCAGTGCTGAGTGGTGAGAGCAAGGGTCAGGCCCACTGCAAGGGCCTCGCACCGCTTTCCGCACAGAACCTGGGAGTGGGAAGGTGTCGGCGCCAGGGCGGGAGGTTGCCCAAGATGTGGAAACTCTCATGGGAAGATGCCTCGTTGCCTCGGTAACCACGTCGCAGTTGCTGAAGATGGCAGGGTGAGGTCTTGGTTTCATGGTCAGTTCAGCTCCAGGCACCTGGGGAGTGTCTGGGCTCTGGCGACTAGGATGCCTAACCTCCTTTATCTTCGGGTCTGAAACTCTCTGCCTCTTTTACAGAGAAGCAGCGTTCCAGGGACTCTGCTCCTGCCACCAGTTCAGCAACCCTCTGCACCTGGACCCAGTCTCCTCGCTTTGGAGGAAGAATGTAAGTAAGAAATTCAGCAGTTGAGCCTTCTTTCCTTCTTTCATCTAAATGAGGCTGCTTACAAGTACTTTTTCTGAAGACTGGCTGGATCTTCAGGACCACTCACTCTGCAGCATTCCCTTCTTGTCATCTCGTTCACTCGCCATTTATTCTTTCTCTTTCACCTGAGTAGTTAGCCTGCGTCTTAGAAAATATTTGAAGTGGGTGAAAATTTAGCCCAAGTAAACAGCAATATGCTTTTGGAAGTTATTTGAGCAGCAGGAATTGCCACGAACAGTTCAGTTTCTAGTTTAGGTTATTTCACTTAGTAGCAAGTTTATAGAGTTGACCTTATGTAAATTTCCTTTACATTGGTTTCTAAATTGAAAGCATGCTTCCCAGTGCAATCAGAATTATCTTTCTCCTTCAAATTTTCCTTACCTGGTCTCAGTGTAATTACAAGTATCTTGACAAACTTTCATTCTTGGCCCATTCCGCTCATCCCAAAGTTTTCACTCAGCAGCCAATGTAATCTTTTAATTTGATCGTGTAATTCCTTTGCTTAAAACTCTACAGTGATTTCCTGTTGCACTTTAAAAGCTCCTCCTGCCCCTTTTTACTTAGTCTTATTCGCACTCCCCCTTCCCCACCTAAACTCTCCAGCTTAACTGGCCCTTTAGTCTGAAAACTTTCAGGTTTTTTTCTACCTCGGGAAAAAGACAATTCACACACGCCTTCAACCTGTATTGTGTGTAGCTTTCCTTGACCATGCTAAGTAGGCTCCTTTTTGGTCTTTTTCATCGTCTTACCGATTTTTCTTTCTAGTTAGCATAATTTGTTACAATAAATTCATTTGTTAGTTTCCTTTTTGTCTGTCTTTTCCACTGGACTGTAAGTTTCAAGGGCAGAGACCAGGTCTGTTTTATTTGCCATTGCGCGTACCCTTATAAAAAAAGTGTCTTTTAACATCTCCCTTTCTTTTTAATTTAATATAAAATAACTAGTTTAAAATTTGGAGATAGTTGGGAGTTTACATCAGAGGGTTAAACTAGAGTTACTGTATGATCCACCTATGATGTATATTTAAAATTAAAGCATATTTGAAATTAAAACTGAAGAGTACTATGTTTAGATGAACCATACACCAATTTACCACAGCAAGTAGGAAGATAATCATATCTTCTTCTCTCTGATCAAATGGGCCTATTATCTCAGTTCACAAGTGTACTTAAGCAACTTAATCTGTTGTCTATATATACTTATTAGCTGTGTGTGAATCAAAACAGTTTTCATATTATTATACATACAGTATTAAATACCTGGATTAGGTTTGTCAGTTATTTGAGAGTATTTTGCACCTGGTTCTGGTGCATTGTTAGGGATATAGTCCTGCTTAAAATAAGTAATAGACAGGGACTATTATTCTAGCATGAGTTGTTTTATAAAGCGAGATAGCTAAACAGTATTACATGGTTTCCAGTTGTTACTTGTTCTGTTGTCTGTACTCTGAGTTGTGCACATGGGAAGCATATGAAGGGAGTAACTCTCTACACTACCTGAATCTTCCAGAGTACTTCTGTGTCAGGGAGAAGTGTAAAATGTCTGGCCATCTCTATAAGCAAAAATATGAGATTATAACAGTATGGTATCTATTTTGCCACCTGTTGTCTTGGCATGAGTCTTTAGAATGCTACTTCCCAGGAAACTGAATCCAAAACCTTTTGCAATTCTGCTCCCGTTGGAGGAAAAATCGCTATTTGAGAGGATAGACTAAGGAAGATGCCAATCACTCAAGTGGATAGATTTCTCAAGCTTCATTCCTGTATTATAATACCAATAGCTAAACAATAAGATTACATGACAACTGGTAGGGTAAGCCCCCTCATAAATCCCAGTTACATTGGATTTACAGATTAATTTGCAGATAACGGACTTATTTATGCTATTGAATCTTCAATGAATAAGATACTTCTACATTTACAGGGTTTTTTACTTAACGTTTAATAGTGTTTTGTTTTACTACATAAAATTCTTGCCTATATAATTTGCTTCAAGATGCTGAATAGTTTTTGTTTCTATATAATAAGTAGACTTTATTATATTTTCTAATTGGTTATAAATGTAGGATTTTTAGATGTTGGAGCTACACCTATATTTACATACACACATAGATCTTCAGTCCTGCTGGACTGTCTTATTCATTCTATGAAGTCCCTTGGATATTTGCTGAAGACATTTATATGCAAATTTTCTCTCGATAATTCTCCTGCATTCTCTCTTTTTCTCTGTTTAGGACTTCCCATGTGATATGGAATAGAAAAAAGTGATGGTGAGCTTCCTTACCTTGTTTATGATTTTGAGAAGCCCACTTTTAATAATCACTGCATTTGAAGTTTGCTCTAGGGTTTTGGTAGATTCTTTTTTTATGTTTAAAATTCTTCCCCTTAATTCCTAATTTGAATGAGTGTTTAATATATCAAAACTTCTTTTTTCCCCAATTAATTCAGGTGGTGATATGTTCTTTTTCCCTCCTTTAATGCTTTAACATACTGAACTGCAAGGGCAGCTTTCTTGTTTTCCTTTAAAGACTGCTAGATTTGATTGGTATAATTTTTTATGTAGGTTTTTGCATCTATGAACAAAAGTGAAATGGTTGTTATACTTTTTATTTTTTGTCCTCTCTGTTTTTGATATCAGTATTATTCTGGCTGGATGAAATAAGCCAAATAGTTTTCTTGTTTTGTTTCTTTTCTTGGAAGCTTTTTATAATTAGAGAGATTTTTTGCCCTTTGATTAAAATTGTGAAACTCTGTCAGTCTAGTGTTCTTTTGTCAAGGAGACTCTTTTTGTCTATGAATTTAGATTCTTTAATAATTATCTATTTAGATGTTCTATGTCTAAAATAATTTTTGGTTCTAGAAAAGTGTGCATGTATGTTTTAAAATATATTAGCATAAACTGACTCTATGGTTGTATGTTTGAAATCTTGACTGTATCTACAGCCATGTACACCCCTCCTTTTGGTAGCTTTCCAATATTGTTTATTTTTGTCTTTTTCTATCAAAGTTCCTGGGATATTTATCTGTTTTATTGATCTTTTCAGAGAACCAGCTTGGTTTTCTTGGTAATCTGTGCTATTGGAAAATTTCATTAACCTTTATAGAAATAAAGAAAGACAGATGATCTAACTGGGGTGGATTATTATTATTTTTTTTAGTTTCTTGACTTCATTTATTGTTTTCTTATTTTTTAATAAATATACTTAAAGCTTTAAATTTCTCTCCAATTTATTCCAGGACTTCTTTTGATGTATATTTCTCTTATGGTTATTAAGTTCTAAATATTATGTAGTTTTCGTAGTGGTTATTTAGAAGTGTGTTTTTTAGTTTGCAAGCACATAGAGTTGTTTACTGTTGTCTGCTTTTTATTTTTCTAAGTATGTATGTGACAGGGTCCTGCTCTGTTGCCCAGGCTGGAGCGCAGTGGTGCAATTATGGCTCATTGCGGCTTTGACCTCCTGGGCTCAAGAGGTTCTCCCACCTCAGCCTCCCAAGGAGCTGGGACTACAGGCACATGCCACCATGCCAGGCTAACTATTTTTTTCTTTGAGGCAGGGTCTCACTCTGTTGCACAGACTGGAGTGCAATGGTGTGATCTGAGCCCGCTGCAATCTTCGCCTCCCAGGCTCCTGAGTAGCTGGGACTACAGGCATGTGCTAGCACACATGGCTAATTTTTGTATTATATTTTTTGTAGGGTATTTTGTTGCCCAGGCTGGTCTTTAACTCCTGGCCTCAAACGATCTGCCTGCCTCAGCCTCCCAAAGTGTTATTATTCTGATTTAGATTACAGGCATGAGCCACCATGCCTGGCCTAGCTTATTTTAAATTGCATTATGATTAGAGAATTGATAAGATACTAATTTTTTTAAATGTATTGAGACTGATTTGTGGCCAAGTGCATGTTCACTTTTTGTAGAAATTCTATGTGTTCTTTAATAGAAAGTATATTATTTGTTGGCTAATCTGTTAGATTAAGCCATTTATATTTGTTATCCATGACATAGGTTTCCTCAACTTATTTCTTTATTCTGATTTTATTGGTTCTCTTAGAAGTGTGTTAAAAATCATCAATTATAATTATAGAAAAAAATTCCTTATAATTGTGGCCATTTTTGTTTGGGAGTATCTTATTTGACTTATGTAAATCTTCTTGATTCCATTCATTCTTATGCGGTGTCTGTTCTTCATCCTTTATTTTCAAACTTTGTATGTCATTTATCAATAAGAGCATTCTTTTTATAAGCAGTCTGATAATTTCTGCCTGTTAAGTGAATTTAACTTATTTACGTTATTACATAACTTGAAGTTATCTTAGCCACCTTATTTTTTATGTTTTCTATTTATTATATCTTTGGTTCTTGTCTGCCTGCTGCTGGATTGAATGGGTTTTCATTATGTCTTTATTGTTACTGGTTTAGAAAGATGCTAGAACGCTTTAACTTGGTTTCCTCTATTTTTTAAGTTAGATAATATTCTACTTTGTTGTTTTGAATACACCCACACCCAGTTAATCATCAGTGTTATTTTTGTAGTCTGTACTAATTTAGATTTAGCATGTTTTTCGATATCGTCGTGATTCTTTTTTCCCAGATTCAGTTTTCCTGCTTCCTGAAGTGTAGATGCTTCATTACTTCTTTTTTTAAAATTACATTTTATGTTTTGGGATGCATGTGAAGAACATGCAAGATTGTTGCATAGGTACACACATGGCAGTGTGATTTGCTGCCTTCCTCCCCATCAGCTATATCTGGCATTTCTCCCCATGTTATCTCTCCTCAACTCCCCACCTCCTGCTGTCCCTCCCCCGGTTCCCTCAACAGACCCCAATGTGTGATGCTCCCCTCCCTGTGTCCATGTGTTCTCATTGTTCAACACCTGCCTATAAGTGAGAACATGCGGTGTTTGATTTTCTGTTCTTGTGTCAGTTTGCTGAGAATGATGGTTTCTGGGTTCATCCATGTCCCTACAAAGGACACGAACTCATCGTTTTTTATGCTGCATAGTATTCCATGGTGTATATGTGCCACATTTTCCCTGTCCGGTCTATCATCGATGGGCATTTGGGCTGGTTCCAAGTCTTTGCTATTGTAAACTGTGCTGCAATGAACATTTGTGTGCATGTGTCCTTATAGTAGAACAATTTATAATCCTTTGGATGTATACCCAGTAATGGGATTGCTGGATCAAATGTAATTTCTATTTCTAGGTCCTTGAGGAATTGCCACACTGTCTTCCACAATGGTTGAACTAACTTACACTCCCACCAAACTAATTTACACTCCCACAGTGTAAAAGTGTTCCTATTTCTCCACATCCTCTCCAGCATCTGTTGTCTCCAGATTTTTTAATGATCGCAATTCTAACTACTTTTTTATGGCTGATAACAATTGTATGGCTACCACATTTTAAAATTCATCAAGTGGACATATGGATTGTTTCTGCCTTTTGACTATTGTTAGTAATGCTGCTATATAAATTTATGTACAAATATTTGTGTGATTATAGATTTTTATTCTTTTGGGTACATACATAGGAGTGAAATTTCTGGGTCATATGTAAGTGGTAACATAAGTGTCATTTTTCTTAAAAGTAAAATTATGATAAGCACTTTCCTAGAAATTTTATACATATGATATATACACACATATATATCTCACATGAGATATATACTATTTATAGCTAAAGAGAGAAAAGGATAGAAATAAAAAGCACTGATAAGCCTACCACTTTGTGAAATACACTTTTGGTTCTTTTTTGTACATATCAATAAATACATCCAAGTTTATGTCATAATATAGATAGTTTTAGATGCTTCCTTTGATGCTTAACATGATCGTGGACATTGGATTCATTATTACATCATACAAATGTATCATAACTTATTTAACCAATTTCCTATTACTGGACATTGTGATCATTTAAAAACCTGGTATAATTAATACTTATGTTTTTTTTTTTTGTTTTTTTTTTGTTTTTTTGAGACGGAGTTTCGCTCTTGTTACCCAGGCTGGAGTGCAATGGCGCGATCTTGGCTCACCGCAACCTCCGCCTCCCGGGTTCAGGCAATTCTCCTGCCTCAGCCTCCTGAGTAGCTAGGATTACAGGCACGCGCCACCATGCCCAGCTAATTTTTTGTAGCTTTAGTAGAGACGGGGTTTCACCATGTTGACCAGGATGGTCTTGATCTCTTGACCTTGTGATCCGCCCGCCTTGGCCTCCCAAAGTGCTGGGATTACAGGCTTGAGCCACCGCGCCCGGCAGTACTTATGTTAATATATAGAGTGGTATATACATTTTGGTCCTTAGAATAAATTCCCAAGAGTGGGATTGTTGAATCAAAGATTAACATATTGCCACATATTGCCGATTTGAATCACGTAACTTTAAGGTTTTATAAAACTAATTTTTATAAAACTTGAATGAGAAAACATATGAAGGGCACTATCTAAACCAGGGTAGCCCTCATTTAATTATTTGAGGAATTGTAGTTGTGGGGAGAGAGTGGTACTGTTATAGAAATTAAAAAAAAAAAAAAAAAAAACCGATGTGAAGCACCAAAGAGAAATGCCAAATAATGGGAAGCAAACAGATGTTCCAGTGCTGATAGTTTGACTCAAAGAATGGTAGAAACTAAATGGCAAGAGAGATGATGTGGAGTTGGCTGTAGTAATCTTTTTCTAATCTTGGTTTTGTAACAAAACATCTGTGCTATTTTTAATATAAGCCACATTTAATTGAGTACATGTGAACACAAAAACATATAGCAACTGTTCTTTAGCAAATGATGGTGGCGCTGTGGGGTTGTCCACAGAGAAAATATGTCTACCCTTTCAGTTTATGGAGAAAATACAGCTAAAACCTATCCCAATGCACCAAGTTAATTCAAAAGGAAGTCAAACAAAAAGTAACAAAACCTTTATTTTTTTTGGCGAAGATGTGTGTGAAACAAGAGAAAATGCTCATACAAAAGACAATAATTTAAAAACTAGTAAGCATTGTTTCCAGTCCTTTCTAAGAAGCAAAACATAAAATACGGAGGAGAACATAGATCTTATATCTGTGTTCTAGATCTTAGACCTATGTTATTATAGATCTATGTTCTCCTTAGATCTCAATACTATTGCAATATTTCTTTCTTTCTTTTTTTTTTTTTTTTTTTTTTTTTTTTGTGGTGGAGTTACATTTTTGTTACCCAGGATGGAGTGCAATGGCACGATCTCGGCTCACTGCAACCACTGTCTCCTGGGTTCAAGCAATTCTGCCTCAGCCTCCTGAGTAGCTGGGACTACAGGCGTGCGCCACCATGCCCAGCTAATTTTTGTATTTTTAGTAGAGACGGGGTTTCACCATGTTGACCAGGATGGTCTCGATCTCTTGACCTCATGATCCACCAGTCTCAGCCTCCCAAAGTGCTGGGATTATAGGCGTGAGCCACCGTGCCTGGCCTGCAATATTTCTTAAAGATCTGAAGAAGTTGGTTTAAGGCCGGGCGCGGTGGCTCACGCCTGTAATCCCAGCACTTTGGGAGGCCGAGGCGGGTGGATCACGAGGTCAAGAGCTCGAGACCATCCTGGTCAACACGGTGAAACCCCGTCTCTACTAAAACTACAAAAAATTAGCTGGGCATGGTGGCGCGTGCCTGTAATCCCAGCTACTCAGGGGGCTGGGGCAGGAGAATTGCCTGAACCCAGGAGGCGGAGGTTGCGGTGAGCCGAGATCGCGCCATTGCACTCCAGCCTGGGTAACAAGAGCGAAACTCCGTCTCAAAAAAAAAAAAAAGGAAAAAAGAAAAAGAAGTTGGTTCAGAAGAAGGAATATAGCAAAAACATTAAAGTTCTTCAATGTTTTGTTTTAGAAGCAGATGGCCTTCACAACTTTTATTTGCATTATCTATGTTTGTCTCACATGTGAATGCATACATTCAATGACAGTTTTATTGCTTATTTTTTCTTAACTCCTGTGTTATGAGAACTGAAATTTATCAGACATGGCTTTTCCACACATTTTTCAAGAAATATAATTTCTGTGTTTGAAGAAGTCTGCTGTTGGAGAAGGCTTCCCAGAGGCAGGACGGACATAAGTTGGTTTTAAGGATGCATTTGCTTCCCTAGCCTAAAAATCAAACAATACATGAAGTAAACCAAAGTTCTGCTCTCAGATTTGGAACATAGCACTTCTGGGACTATTTCTTGGTAGCTTCTATAAATACGTATAAACTCACATTACATCATCACATAGCAGGAAATTCTAGAAGTCAGTGGTCAGAATTAAGAGAAAGAGCCAGATGCAGTGTCATGAGCCTGTAGTCCCAGCTACTCAGGGGGCTTGAGGTGGGAGAATGGCTTTAGCCCTGGAAGTTTGAGGTAAGCCTCAGAATTTGAGGCAATCCTGGACAATACAGTGAGACCCTATCTCTTAAAAAAAATGAATGAAATGAAACAAGAAGAGGATCTCATGTAGCCGATTATTGAGAAAGTGCAGAATGCAAAGAGCATTAAAGGGGAGATATTTTACATAGGCAAGTGACTTGAGACATTTTCTGATTGGTCTTCTCCATGCTCCTTGCCCAGCAAACTCCATGGCATTCACCTGAAAGCCACTATGTCAGTGAGTAGTTATGGGTGAAGGGCGTTCTGGGGGTCTTGGGGAACATGGCTAAAATGGGCCTATGACCTTCCCCCAGTTCATGTCACTTACTTCTCCTAAATCCATTTTCTGTTGTTGGCAACACTTATATTACTTCTTCACTAAGTGTCTACATTTGTAAAGTTCCTACCATAAGAATAGGAATCTGTTTTCTTTAAAAGTTCACAGATTCTCAAGGAACAAAACAATATAACAGTGATTAAAAGGTTCATATTCAAAAGGCAGCTACTGGATATTTCTTTTCTCAGCTAAATGTGATGTTCACTTATCTTGACTTTTAAGTAGCAAAAAGTAGGGAACCTTAACATAAGTTTCAATGTCTAATCTCTAAATTAAAGGTATTTAACCAGATTGTCAATAAAATTAATTTTAGCTGTAAATGCTGATGATCTTGTGTGATTTCCTAAAACAAGCACAGGATTATTCAGGTATTGGACTCTGATAAAAAAAAAAAAGTGCAATGGCTTCCAATTGCCCTGGGTTTTAGACTGGCATTTAAATCTATTCGACTGATTTGCCCCCAGTCTTCTATTCTAGCTTGCTTCCTACCATTTCTCAATACAAATCCTCCACAGACTCAGTCAGTCTCCTAGTTATACAACAAACATAACTTGTTTTCTTCTTTTTTCATCCTGTGTGCTTTCTCCTTCCTGTAATGCTCATTTTCTTATCCAAATACTACACAGTATTTTTATTTTAGAGACACGTTAATCTCTTCTTTGCTCTTTGGGAAGACTGGGACTTTGGAGTGAGAGGATCTTTAGTAGCTTAGCCACTTTGGACCAGTTATTTTCAACTTCTGTAGGCTTTAATTTCTTTATTTGAAATAAGCAGCTCATAAAAGTACCTGGCCCATAAAGGTTTTGTGAGGTTGCCTCGAAAGCACTTAACTTGTTGGCACACAGTAAACACTCAGTGGATGATGATGTTGAGAAAGATGATGAATATTGGCTTATATAATTGTGTATTTGGTCTTTGTCAGGATATATAAGCCTTATGTTTTAATTCATATCAGTGTGAAAGATCCAGGGGTATCACTGTATTGTTAAATTTTTCTTCCTATACACCGGAGTGTGATTTTTTTTTTTTTAATTTCCAAACGTCCCCTTCCACCTTTGTGAGAAAAATAAGCTAATCTCTATGTGAAAGAAAGTCTCTCAGTATTTGAGAGAAAGCAGCCAATTTCAGAACTGCAACTTCTCTGGCTGTCTCCTTAGCTGTGCTTTATTTCTCAGAGTTTTTAAGTCCATTCCACTTTCTCTTCACTCCTTCCGGGCTCACAGTAGTAAACTGAAGCATACTTTTTTAAGATAAAATGAAGTAATTATATCATGCTTCTTACCTGCAAGCACATGAGTTTTGATGCCTTTCAAGAGGAATATATTAGATGGGCAGGTGGTTGGTAATCATCCTACTCTGTCTCATTGGGTGACATTTAAATAATCACACTCAAATCTGCAGTCACTAGAGAGGAGCATTTCAAGTGAATTACTGAGTATTTACTTCACACTACAGTTAATGATTAGGCATACAGATAAATAAGGGAACATTTTCATGACATCCATACTATTGAATGCAGTGAACATCTAGAATGCAACTTGATTTCTAAAAATTCCTACAGTTACCAGTAAACAAAAAGAATACATCTGAATGGGGAAAATTTCAATTCTTTTCCAGGTTCGGGTTGTCTTGCAGCTTATTTTTAGAGATGCCTAGGACACTGAGATAATCGATGATTCATAGGCAAATTTTTTTTGACTTGGTAATTATGTCCACAAAAACTATTGATAGAGTTAAAAAAAAAATTAACCTGGATTACTAGAATATTTTCCCTGAAGATCTGTCAGTAGAATGGGGCAGACATTATTATTTTTAGTAATAATTTATGTGGGTTCTAGTAATATTCACCATGTTAACAATTAATACTGAGAAATGCTTAAAATATGTATACAGTTATCTTAATATAATTTATATTTTAACAGTTTCTATGAAAAATAATTTTATTTTTCAGTAATAATAATGTTGAGTAATATTTTTATTGTATAAATGTAAGGTGTACAACATGATTACGTGTACATCTGCATGGTGAAGTGCTTATAACAGCCAAATACATTAATTACTACATTATCTTCCATAGTTACCTTTCCTTTTTACATGTGTATGTGTGTGTGTGTGTGTGTGTGTGTGTGTGTGTGTGTGTGTGTGGTGTAAGAGCATCTAAAATTTATTGTTTTAACAAATTTCCAATATATACTATGCAATATCGACTACAGTGCTTATGCTGTATGCTAGTCCTCTGCAGGTATTAATCCTGTGTAAATAAAAAATTCATACCCTTTGGCCCACATCTTCCATTTTTTCTGTACCTTTCCCAACGACCATTCTACTCTGCTGCTTTGTGTTTATGATTATGTTTTTAAGATTCCACATATGAGTTCATGTAGTATTTGTCTTCCTATATCTGGCTTATTTTACTGAACGTGTCATCTAGGTTCATCCATGTTGCTGAAAATGGCAGGATCTCCTTTTTTAGGGCCAGATAGTATACTGTTGCATGTATATGTATACAATGGTTTCTTTATCCATTCCTTTATCAGTAGACACTTAGGTTGTTTCCCTACCTTGACTATTGAGAATAATTCTACAATAAGCATGGACACGCAGATATCCTAATAAGGCGGTGATTTCATTTCCTTTGGGGATATATCCAAAAGAGGGATTGCTATGGTAATTCTACATGAATTACTATATGGTAGTTCTACATTGAATTTCTTTTAGGAAGCTCTGTGAAGTTTTCCAAAGTGGCCACATAAATCTGCATTCCTACCAAGAGTTTACAAGTGTTTCCTTTCTCTACACCCTCAGCATCACTTATCTCTTGTCTTTTTCATAATAAGCATCCCAACAGATGTTAGTGGATAAATCGTTGTGGTTTTGATTTGTATTTTCCTGATGGCCAGTGATGTTGAGCATATTTTCATATACTTTTTGGCCATTTTTATGTCTTCTCTGGATATAAGTCTGTTCAGGTCCTTTACCTATTTTTTAATCAGGTTATTATATTGTTTTGCTATTGGGTTGTTTGAATTCCTTATATATTTTAGGTATTAGCCTTTTGAGAGATTCTGGTTGGTAAATCTATTCTCCCGGTATTTATGTTGTCTCTTTAGCCTTTTTACTATTGTTTCATGATAAAAACAGCGTTGAGACAGGGATAAATCCAACTTGGTCATTGTGTGTAATTTCTTTGATGTGTTGAGTACATTTTGCTGGTGTTCTCTTAATGATTTTTTCATCTATGTTCATCTTAGATCGTGGTCTTTAGTTTTCTTTTTTTTTTTTTTTTTTTTTTTTTGAGACGGAGTTTCGCTCTTGTTACCCAGGCTGGAGTGCAATGGCGCGATCTTGGCTCACCGCAACCTCCGCCTCCGGGGTTCAGGCAATTCTCCTGCCCCAGCCTCCTGAGTCGCTGAGATTACAGGCACGTGCCACCATGCCCAGCTAATTTTTTTGTATTTTTAGTAGAGACGGGGTTTCACCATGTTGACCAGGATGGTCTCGATCTCTTGACCTCGTGATCCACCCGCCTCGGCCTCCCACAGTGCTGGGATTACAGACTTGAGCCACCGCGCCCGGCCTAGTTTTCTTATTGTGTCTGACTTTGACATAGGAATGATGCTGGCCACAAAAATGGGTTTGAAAGTATTCCCTCTAGTTCTAAACTTTAGAAAAGTTTAAGAAGAATTTGAGATATGTTCCATGAATATCTAGTTTATTGCACATTTTAAACATGAAGGGATGTTAAATTTTATCAAAGGCTTTTTCTGCGTGTATTGAGATAATCATGTGGTTTTTCTCCTTGGCTCTGTTTATGTGGTATGTTTATTGATTTGCATATGTTGAACCAGCCTTACATCCCAGGGATGAAGCCAACTTGATCATAGTGGATAAACTTTTTCATGTGCTGCTGGATTCAGTTTGCCAATATCTTATTGAGGATTTTCACATTGGTGTTCATTAGGGATATTGGCTTGAAGTTTTGTATTTTTTGTCTGCCATGTATTTGTATCAGGATGATGCTGGCCTCATAGAATGAGTTAGAAAGAAGTCTCTCCTTTTCAGCTGTTTGGAATAGTTTCAGAAGGAATAGTACAGGCTCCTCTTTGTACCTCTGGTAGAATTGGTCTGTGAAACTGTCTGGTCCTGGGTTTCTTTTTTGGTTGGTAGGCTATTAATTACTGCCTCAATTTCAGAACATCTTATTGGTCTATTCAGGGATTTGACTTTTTCCCAGTTTATTCTTGGGAGGGTGTATATGTCCAGGAATTTATCCGTTTCTTCTAAATTTTCTAGTTTATTGGCATAGAGTAATATAGTATTCTCTGAGTTTGTATTTCTGTGGGGTCAGTGGTGATATCTCCTTTAATAACTTGTTACTCTGTTTGATTCTTCTCTCTCTTCTTCTTTATTAGTCTAGCTAGGGTTTATCTATTTTGTTAATTTTTTCAGTAAACCAGCTCCTGGATTCATTGATTTTTTTGGAGGGTTTTTTATGTCTCTATTTCCTTCAATTCTTGTCTGATCTTTGTTATTCCTTGTCTCCTGCTAGCTTTTGGATTAGTTTGCTCTTGCCTCTCTAGTTCTTTTAGTTGTGATGTTAGGTTGTCAAATGAGATCTTTCTTTCTTATGTGGGCATTTAGTCATATAAATTTCCCTCTTAACACTACTTGAGCTGTATCCCAGAGATTCTGGTATGTTGTCTCTTTGTTCTTGTTGGTTTCAAAAAACTTTTACAAGGTATTAATTGGTTATACTGTATTAGCAGAATAACAATTTATAACAATATTACTTGCCAATATACTCCATACTTTCTTTTACTATTCAGTGAAGCAATTGTTTGGCTTTATGGCTACACAGACAGTTTTTCTTTCATAGCTAAGTTTATTTTGTCATAAGGCAATCAAGTAGCACAAAACTATTAAAAACTACAGGCAACCAAGATCTAGCAAATAAATTTGAAGATCATGTTCACCCCGAATAAACAAGTGCCTTTAAAAAAATTCTTCCAACTTTTAACTTCAAACACAGAAAAGTTGAAAAAGAAGTACTGTAAAGACACATGTGCCCTTTATTTAGATTCGCAAGTTATTAACATTTTCTGGGACTGGTTTTGTGCATCTCTATGTCTCTTTTCCTCTTCACATACACACTCATTTTCTCTCTCTTAAACACACATACATATACATGCACACACTCACATTTTGGGGAGCTCTGAACTGCTTGAAATCAAAGTGCAGACATCAAGATTTTACAAAAATACTTAAGGGATTTTTCCAGAAATTAGCACATTATTTTATGTTACCACTGTAACAATCACAAGACATTAGCTACTAATAATTAATATTATGTAGTATGCAGTCTAAATTTAAATGTATCCACTTGCTCTCAAATATTCTTTATATTAGGGATCATATATTGGATTTTTTTGTTGTGTTTCTTATTTTCATCAGTCTAGAATATTGCTTCCTCTCCATCCTTTTCCCTCATCTTTTACAACCTTGATATTTTTGAAAGGTCCAGAATAATTATCTCATAGAATGTTTCTCAAACTGGATTCATCTAACTGTTCTTCTATATTAGATAAAATGTTTAGGCAAATATTATGTTTCCCATTGCATTACATCAGGAAGTTTATAATGTCACTGTATCTCAATATTTGTGAAGCTAAGTTTCATCTCTTCGTTTTAAATTCCGTACTTAATAAACATTTGATGGGTAATAGAGATATATGAATGTCCTTTTCCTAACAATATGTTAGTGTATAGTGTTAGGAGTAATTTCATGCCAGAATCTCATATTACCTTGGTGGTATTTGCAAAACGGTGATTTTAAATTTCAGGCATTTTTCTAGCTCAGGCCGGTAGATTTTTTCAGTAAAGAGCCACTTTCTAAGTATTTTAGGCTTTGTGGGCTACATATGGTCTCTGTTACATATTCTATTTCTTCTTTAGCTATGTAAAAATTATCATGGACTGCAGGAAAATAGTCTGCAGCAGAATTTGAGCCATGAGCAGTAATTTGTCAAAGTCCTGTTCTGTGTTATAAAGAGCTTTCCTTTTCATTGTAACACCTGTGTGTGTGTGTGTGTGTGTGTGTGTCAGAGGGAGAGAATGAGATTCTTTAGTAACTGTATGTCTTTTGTAGAGTTGGTCTGTTTAAGCTTTTTATAAAAATAAATACTCTTTTGGATTTAACTTTGGTAAATAACACTGTCTTAAGAAAATTTCAATTTCATATTCTGTGCTTTCTGATACAATACCACTAGCTGCATGAGACTATTCAAATTTAAACTAATTATAATGCAATTATAATTAAAAATTAAGTAAATTAATAATCAGAAAAATTCAATTTCTCAGTCGCATGAGCCACATTTAAGTGTACAAGTATTCACTCAACACACGTAGCTAGTGGCTACATATTGAACAGTGCAGATGTAGGACATTTTTATGATTTAGAAGTTGTATTGGATAGTAATCAATGCAGATTTCAAATATATTTGTATACAGTTGTGTAAAATAGTCCCTTATAATTAGAGTTAACTTATAATGTTTTTCTTGTCTTTTTTTGCTTTTGTGCTTATTTCCTTTCTTACCAATTTGTCTATTTCCTTCTTTTCAAGGCACCAAACTATTTATTATATCTACTCTTTTTTGGTTTTTATCTCACATTTTCCTTTCCTTATGCTTTCTTTTGATTTAGTTTATCAGTTATTTTTTAAATTTTATTTTAGTTCAGAGGTACATGTGCAGGTTTATTATATAGGTGTCACTGGGGATTTGTGTACAGATTATTTAGTCACCTATGTGGTAGGCACAGCACCTGATAGGTAGTTTTTCAGTCCTGACCCTCCTCCTTCCCTCCATCCTCAAATAAGTCCAGGTGTCTGTTGTGTCCATGTGTACTCAATGTTGAGCTTCTACTCGTGAGAACATGTAGTATGTGGTTTTCTGTTCCTCTGTTAGTTCATGTAAGATAATGGCTTTTACCTTCATCGATGTTGCTGCAAAGGATATGACCTCATTCTGTTTTATGGCTCCATCGTGTTCCGTGGTGTATATGTACCACATTTTCTTTATCAGTCTACCATCCATGGGCATTTAAGTTGGTTTTGGTTCTTTGCTATTGGGAATCATGCTGCAATGAGCATGTGCGTGCATGTATCTCTTTCTTTTCTCTGTTATCTTTCCCTCCCTCCCTCCTCCCTTCCTCTTTTCTTTCTCTCTTCCTTTCTTTTTCTCTTTCCTTCTCTTTCTCTCTCTCCCTTTCTTTCTCTTATTTCTTTCTTCATTTCTTTCTTTTTTCTTTTGTTATTTCTTTCTCTTTTTTTCTTTTGTTCTTTCTTTCATCTTCCTTCCTTTCTCTGTTTCTCTCTCTCTTTCTTTCTCTCTTTCTCTTTCTTTCTTTTTTCTTTCTTTCTCCTTTCCTCCCTCCCTCTCTCCCTCCCTTTCTCCCTCCTTCCTTCCCTCCCTCCTTCTCTTTGCTTCTGTCACCCAGGTTGGAGTGCAGTGGCACCATCTTGCCTCATTGCAAGCTCCATATCCCAGGTTCAAATGATTCTCCTTCCTTAGCCTCCTCAGTAGCTGGAACCACAAGTGCCCACCACCAGATCCAGCTAAGTTTTGTATTTTTTATTAGAGGCTGGGTTTCTCCATGTTGCTCCGGTTATC
>NW_022436980.1:11944939-11947314 GCF_009761245.1 Sapajus apella
TCCCAGGTTCAAGTGATTCTCTTGCTTCAGCCTCCTGAATAGCTGGAATTACAGGCATGTGCTACCACACCTGGCTGATTTTTGTATTTTTGGTAGAGATGGGGTTTCTCCATGTTGGTCAGGCTGGTCGCAAACTCCTGACCTTGTGATCTGTCCACCTTGGCCTCCCAATGTGATGGGATTGCAGGCCTGAGCCACCTTGCCTGGCCTATCCCTTTTCCTTTCTATGGATTTTGGAAGAGTCCACACTGTTGGGCCTGCAACATTTCTCAAAGTCTGGATTTCCCTGGTGCACGTAAACCCATTCTCTGTCTTTTGTATTTGTGGCATATTTGCAGCTGGATTCATGCTCACCCCATTAGATTAGAGTTTGATCATGTTGGCAAGATTCAGTGGGTGATGTGATTGATCTATTATTGGTGATGAATACTATCCTACTGTCTCTCTTATTTTGTTAATTTTTTAAATTAGTTTTTTAGAAATAGGGGTCTCATTTTGTCACCCAGGCTGGAGAGCAGTGACTCCACCATAGCTCCCTGAAGCCTCAAATTCCTGGGCTCAAGTGATCCGCACACCTCAGCCTCCTGAGTAGCTGAGACCACACACCACCACACCCAACTTGTTTTCTTTTTTGAGATGAAGTCTTCCCTCGGTCGCCCAGGCTGGAGCACAGTGGCATGATCTCAGCTCATTGCAAACTCTGCCTCCCAGGTTAATGCAATTCTCCTGCCTCAGCATTCTGAGTAGGTGGAATTATAGGCACCCGCCATCACACCCAGCTAATTTTCATATTTTTAGTAGAGATGGGCTTTCACCATGTCAGTCAGGCTGGTCTGGAACTCCTGACCTTAAGTGATCTGCCTGCCAGAGCTTCCCCAAGTGCTAGGATTACAGATGTGTGCCATCGCACCGCACCTGGCCAATGTCCAGCATTTTCTTTTTTTAGACTGAGTGTTGTTTTGTCACCCAGGCTGGAGTGCAGTGGCGCAATCTCAGCTCACTGCAATCTCTGCCTCCTGGGTTCAAGCGATTCTGCTGCCTCAGCCTCCTGAGTAGCTGGAATTACAAGCACCTGCCACCACGCCCAGCTAATTTTTGTATTTTTAGTAGAGACGGGGTTTCGCCATATTGGCCATGCTGGTCTTGAACTGACCTAGTGATCCACCCAGCTCAGCCTCCCAAAGTGCTGGGATTCTAGGCTTGAGCCACCACACCTGGTACCTAATTCCTATTCACTGGTCATGGATGGGAGCTATGGACCCTTTCCCCAGAATACATGCTGGCCCCATCAGAACATCAGGGTTCAGTCTCCTAAGAGATGTTCCTTTGTTTGTGCCACACACCCAAATAATCCATCTCAGTCCACTGTTAGACAATTTCCAGGAATGACAGTGGCTGTAGTCTAGCTGGAAAAACGCTGAAGTAGGAGTCAGCAGACCCCAGGACTCTTGACTCAGCCACTAACAACTTAATGTGGCCTTGGGGGGAAAAAAAGGCTGGAGCGACCACGCCAGTAATCCCAGCATTTTGGGAGGTCTATGTGGGAGGATTGCTTGAGCCCAGGAGTTTGAGAGCAGCCTGGGCAACATAGCAAGACCCATCTCCACAAAAAATTTCAAACAATTTTCCAGGCGTGGCAGTGTCCCCCTGTAGTCCCAGCTACTCGGGAGGCTAAAGTGGGAGGATCACTTGAGTCCCGGAGGTCAAGACTGCAGTGAGCCAAGGTCATGCCACTGCACTCAAACTTGGGCTTCAAAGTGAGACACTGCCTGAGAAAAAAAACGCTGGAGCTTTTGTTTCACATTTGTAAAAGGTAAATGATATTATCTCCTTCATGGAGTTACTGTGAGGATGGAAATACAATTATTTCTTTTCCCTCTCCTTTTAGAAATACCATGAGATAGGCATAGTGGCCAGGTGAGGTGGCTCATGCCTGTAATCCCGGCATTTTGGGAGGCGGAGGCAGGTGGATCACCTGAGATCAGTAGTTCAAGACCAGCCTGGCCAACATGGTGAAACCCTGACTCCACTAAAACTACCAAAATTAGCCCAGTGTGGTGGCACATGCCTACAATCTCAGCTATTCGGGAAGATGAGGCAGGAGAATTGCTTGAACCCAGGAGGTGGAGGTTGTAGTGAGCCAAGATCATTCCACTGCACTCCAGCCTGGGAGACAGATCCAGACTCCATCTCAAAAAACAAAGAAACAAACAAAACAAAACCCGGTGTGGTGGCTCATGCCTGTAATCTCAGCACTTTGGGAGGCCAAGGTGAATGGATCACCTGAGGTCAGGAGTTCAAGACCAGCCTGACCAACATGCAGAAACCCCATCTCTACTAAAAATACAAAATTAGCCAAGCATGGTGGCACATGC
>NW_022436980.1:11947414-11947710 GCF_009761245.1 Sapajus apella
AGGCATAGTGCACAAGACAATGTCAGGTGACACCTGCGCCACAACTTAATACCACTTTGAGTCCGGACAGACGACGTAGGTCTCTGTGCCTCAGTTTTTCCACCTGTCAGATAGGAATCATATGAGGATGTTCTCCTAAGACGATGCTCAAAGCTGAATAATGTTACCCACGAACGTGCCTAGAGCAGCACCTCCTGCATTTTAAATACTCTTCCCTTTTTGGCTGTTGTTGTTAACTGTTATTTTTTCACTAACTGGAGTGATTTCTAGCCTGCAAAAGAAAAATCCGAAGTTTG
>NW_022436980.1:11947810-11952926 GCF_009761245.1 Sapajus apella
GAGGTGGAAAGGGAACTTTCTATATATATATATATATATATATATATTTATTTATTTACATAATATAAATACATTTACATAATTTTTATATATATATATATATATTGCGTTTTAGGTTTTGTGATACATGTGAAGAACATGCAAGATTGTTGGATAGGTACATATGTGGCAATGTGGTTTGCTGCCTTCCTCCCCATCACCCGTATCTGACATTTCTCTCCATGTTATCCCTCCCCAACTCCCCACGCCCTGCTGTCTCTCCCCTAGTTCCCCCTCAGAGACCCCAGACTGTGATGCTCCCCTCCCTGTGTCCATGTGTTCTCATTGTTCAACACCCGCCTATGAGTGAGAACATGCAGTGTTTGATTTCCTGTTCCTGCGTCAGTTTGCTGAGAATGATGGTTTCCGGGTTCATCCATGTCCCTACAAAGGACACAAACTCATCATTTTTTATGCTACATAGTATTCCATGGTGTATATGAGCCACATTTTCCCTGTCCAGTCTACCATGATGGGCATTTGGGTTGGTTCCAAGTCTTTGCTGTTGTAAACAGTGCTGCAATGAACATTCGTGTGCATGTGTTCTTATAATACAAAGATTTATAATCCTTTGGATATATACCCAGTAATAGGATTGCTGGGTCAAATGGAATTTCTATTTCTAGGTCCTGGAGGAATCACCACACTGTCTTCCACAATGGTTGAATTAATTTACACTCCCACCAACAGTGTAAAAGTGTTCCTAATTCTCCACATCCTCTCCAGCATCTGTTGTCTCCAGATTTTTAAATGATCGCCATTCTAACTGGCATGAGATGGTATCTCAATGTAGTTTTGATTTGCATTTCTCTAATGACCAGTGATGATGAGGATTTTTTTCATATGTTCGTTGGCCTTATGTATGTCTTCTTTTGTCTGTTCATATCCTTCACTCACTTTTGAATGGGCTTGTTGGTTTTGTTCTTGTAAATCTGTTTTAGTTCTTTGTAAATTCTGGTTATTAGCCCTTTGTCAGATGGGTAGATTGCAAAAATTTTTTCCCATTCTGTTGGTTGCCAGTTCACCCTAATGATTGTTTCTTTTGCTGTGCAGAAGCTCTGGAGTTTAATTAGGTCTTATTTGTCTATTTTGGCCTTTGTTGCTGATGCTTTTGGTGTTTTAGTCATGAAGTCCTTGCCTATGCCTATGTCCTGGATGGTTTTGCCTAGGTTTTCTTCTAGGGTTTTTATGGTGTTAGGTCTTATGTTTAAGTCTTTAATACAACTGGAGTTAATTTCAGTGTCAGGTGTCAGGAACGGGTCCAGTTTCTGCTTTCTGCACAGGACTAGCCAGTTTTCTCAGCACCATTCATTAAACAGGGAATTCTTTTCCCATTGCTTGTTTTTGTGAGGTTTGTCAAAGATCAGATGGTTGTAGATGTGTGGCATTGCCTCTGAGGCCTCTGCTCTGTTCCACTGGTCTATATCTCTGTTTTGGTGCCAGTACCCTGCTGTTTTGATTACTGTAGCCTTGAGGTATAGTGTGAAATCAGGCAGCGTGATGCCTCCCGCTTTGCTCTTTTTCCTAGATGTGACTTGGCTATGCGGGCTCTCTTTTGGTTCCATATGAAGTTTAAGGTGTTTTTTTTTTTTTTTCCAGTTCTGTGAAGAAGGCCATTGGTATCTTGATGGAGATATCATTGAATCTATAGATTACTTTGGGCAGTATGGCCATTTTTACAATGTTGATTCTTCCTAATCATGAGCATGGAATGTTTTTCCATCTGTTTGTGTCCTCTCTTATTTCATTGAGCAGTGGCTTGTAGTTCTCCTTGAAGAGGTCCTTTACATCCTTTGTTAGTTGTATTCCTAGGTATTTTATTCTCTTTGTGGCAATTGTGAATGGCAGTTCATTCTTGATTTGGCCCTCTTTAAGTCTGTTATTGGTGTATGGGAATGCTTGTGATTTTTGCACATTGATTTTGCATCCTCAGACTTTGCTGAAGTTGCTTATCAGTTTCAGGAGATTTTGGACTGAGACGATGGGGTCTTGTAGATATACAATCATGTCGTCTGCAAATAGAGACAATTTGACTTCCTCCTTTCCTGATTGAATACCCTTTATTTCTTTTTCTTGCCTGATTGCTCTGGCTAGAACTTCCAGTACTATATTGAATAGGAGTGGTGAGAGAGGGCATCCTTGTCTAGTGCCAGATTTCAAAGGGAATGCTTCCAGTTTTTGCCCATTCAGTATGATATTGGCTGTGGGTTTGTCATAAATAGCATTTATTATTTTGAGATATGTTCTGTCAACACCTAGTTTATTGAGAGTTTTGCCTCCGCATCTATGGAGATAATAATGTGTTTTTTGTCTTTGGTTTTGTTTATGTGGTGAATTACATTTATATACTTGTATCTGTTGAACCAGCCTTGCATCCCAGGATGAATTTTTTTTTTTTTTTTTTTTGAAAAAGAGTCTCACTCCCCCTCCCAGGCTCAAGGGATTCTCCTACTCAGTCTCATGAGTAACTGGGATTACAGGCACCCACCACTAGGCCTGGCTAATTTTTGTATTTTCAGTAGAGATGGGGTTTCACCATGTTGGCCAGGCTGGTCTCAAACTCCTGACCTCAGGTGATCCACCCACCTCAGCCTCCCAACTTGCTGGGATTACAGGTGTGCATGCCACCGCCCCCACCCCATAACCCCATTTTCTTTTTATCAACTTTGATTATGGAACTCAGCACAACTCCCATGTTCCCATAATGCAAATTGTCCTCCCCAGTTATGACTGCCAGTTTGTTTTCGTATAAGGAAAACAAAACAAGACAAAAATTGAAATGCTGGTCATTTCTGTGGACAAAAAGATAAGTATGGCCGGGTGCTGTGGCTGATGCCTGCAATTCCAGCACTTTGAGAGGCTGAGGCGGGCAGGTCACTTAAAGCCAGGAGTTCGAGACCAGCCTGACCAACAAGGTGAATCCCCCTCTTTACTAAAAATACAAAAATGAATGAGGCGTGGTGGCATGCGCCTGTAGTCCCAGCTACTCAGGAGGCTGAGGCAGGAGAATCACTTAACCAAGGAGGCAGAGGATGCAGTGAGCAGAGCTCATGCCACTGCACTCCAGCCTGGGCAACAAGATCAGAACTCCAGCTCAAAAAACTAAAAAAAAGTAATATAACTGCGATTTTCTGGTTATAATCACAGAGTTCATGTGGAAAAGCTAAGCAATATGAAAAAATACAGAGTTAAAGTTTTTAAAAATTACCCCACATTGGATCAGCAAACCTTTTTTTTTTTCTCTTGAGACAGACTAGGTCTTGCTGTTGCCCAGCTTGTGTGCAGCGGCACAATCACAGATGACTGCAGCCTCGACCTCCTGGGCTCGCTCTGTGCTCCTGCCTCCCAAGGAGCTGGGACTACAGGTACACACCCCTACACCCAGCTAATTTTTTAAAAATTGTTTGTGTAGAGGTGAAGCCTCACTATGTTGCCCAGGCTGGTCTTGAACTCCTGGCCTCAAGTGATCCTCCCACCTCAGCCTTCCAAAGTGCTGGGATTCTAGGCATGACCTTATCTGGAGACCGGGTCGTTACAGAGGTCATCAAGTTAAAATGCGTCATGAAGGTGGGGCCCTGATCCCACATAACTGGCGTTCTTACTAAAAGGGAAATTTGTTGCCAGTAAAAGAAAAAGAAAGAATAAAATATTTGTTTCTTGAGACAGTCTTGTTCTGTTACCCAGCCTGGAGTGTAGTGGTGTGATCATAGCTCAATGCAGACTCAAACTCCTGGGTTCAAGTGATCGTCCCACCTCAGCTTCCTGAGTAGCTGGGACCAGGTGTGTTCCACCATGCCCAGCTAATTTTCTGTATTTTATGTAGAGACGGTATCTCACTATGTTTCCAAGGCTGGTCTTGAACTTATGGGCTCAAGCCATCCTGCCTCGGCCTCCCAAAGTGCTGGGATGATAGGTGTGAGCCACTGTGCCTGCCCAAAGGTAAGTTTGACACAGAGACAGACATGCATAGAAAAACAATTGCCACTATAAGTCAAGGGATGCCTGAGCCAGGAGAGAGGCTGGGATAGATTTTTCCGCAGAGCCTCCAGAGACAGCCCGGCCTGCAGACACCTGACTTTGCACTTCCGGCCTCCCAACTGGGAGACAACTTTTTATTTTATTTATTGATTTATTGAGACAGGGTCTCGCTCTGTCGCCCAGGCTGGAGTGCAGTGGCATGATCTCAGCTCCCTTCAGCCTCATGCTCCCTGGCTCAAGCAATCCTCCCACCTCAGCCTCCTGAGTAGCTTGGGAACACAGACACATGCAACCATGCCTGGATATATATATATTTTTTTTTCTGAGATGGATTCTTGTTCTGTCCCCCAGTCTGGATTAAAGTGGTATGATCTCAGCTTACTGCAACCTCCACCTTCTGGGTTCAAGCAGTTCTCCTGCCTCATTCTCCTCAGTAGCTAGGATTATAGACATGCGCCACCACACCTAGCTAATTTTTGTATTTTTAGTAGAGACAGGGTTTCACCATGTTGGCCACGCTGGTCTCGAACTCCTGACCTCATGATTTGCCTACCTCAGCTTCCCAAAGTGCTAAGATTATAGGTGTGAGCCACCACTCCTGGCCTTGTATTTTTTCAGTAGAGATGGGGTTTCATCCTATTGGCCTGGCTGGTCTCGAACCCCTGACCTCAAGAGATCCTCTCATGATCCCAAAGTACAGAGATTACAGACATGAGCGAAGGCATCTGGCCTGAGACGACAAATTTGTCTTGTTCTAAGCCACTTAGTTTGTGGCACTTTGTTACAGCATCCCCAGCAAAGTTATACCCAAGGAATAATCCATTTCATTGTTAAAGGACACAGAAGCTAGTGCCCTCGGTCATTCATGAATGTGTAATTAGGTTTTGGCCAGGAACAGAGGCTCATGCCTGTAATCCCAGCACTTTGGAAGGCTGAGATGGGAGGATCACTTGAAGCCCAGAGTTTGAGGCCAGCCTGGCCAACATGGTGAGACCCCAACTCCACACACACACACACACACACAAATATTAGTTGGGCATGGTAGCATGCACCTGTAATCCCAGCTACTCAGGAGGCTGAGGTGGGAGGACTGCTTGAG